>NW_009952587.1:85360-91495 GCF_000747805.2 Chaetura pelagica | reverse complement strand
CCTGCTGAATCACATCACAGAGTATTTTATCAGGAAGGAAATTCCCCCTCAACAGTGCTCATCCTGAGTGTGCTGGTGGAACACAAATGCTTAGAAAAATACAAATGGACCAGCAATAACAACAAGTGATTTAGGTCACTATACAAGAGGCTGAAGGTACACATCACTACAGTGGGTTTTGTTGTTGGCAGCAGTATTAGCAAGGCACCATCAAGCAGAACTTCACACAGAACAAGCAGTGCATCCAGATGTCCTCAGAGTAATGTTCTACAGCTGATGCATAACTTTGAAAACATCTATCCCACACTTAGCATTAGGAATGTATCACTCAGAGGGATTCAAGAGGTTTATATTCTTACCAGGAACCGTGGAGGGCACCTTTGGTAGCATCTCATGCCAAGCTGCTAAGTGCAAGTAGCTGTAGTATGTGATTTAGTGGGTCAGAATTCACCTCAACATGTGGTACTAGCAAAGGACCTTCACTTGCTTTAAGGTCTTCAGCAAAAAAACCCCCTCAAAACAAGCAAACTCAACCCTCCCCCCAAAAAACAAAACTGGGCAGGGAGGCAAGATACCAAAAGTGGAACAAATATGTTTTAGTCTAAACACAGTTTACCTCACGGTCGCCAAGAAAACAAAAAAGGTTGTAGTTCATCTGTGACCTGAGGACATAAACTCACTGAAATGGCAAGTTCATACTCCAGGCTCTGAAGAACTTGGCCCTGCTCAGCATTCAGGCAAAGGAGCAGAAATTCCCCATTTGCAAGCAACGGCTTTACAGGTTGTGTCCCACGAGACCCCACCACAGTAACTGACACAACCAGGCAGATTCCCAGAAAAATATTTCTTTTATACTCCCTTTCAAGTGTCAGAGTACAGAAGTTTCAGCAGGACTGACTCTTGAGGGGGGGAGGGATGAACCAAACCCTCCATCACAGCTTCCTGGGGTCATGGTCACACATCCAGAGCAGCTTTTAAACAGCTCATCGGAAAGGGGCAGCTGCCTCCACTGATCCACCTTGAAAACAGGCTCAAGGGAGACATGGTCAGCCTCCAGTGCCTGGGGCTGCCATGGCGCCATGGGACAGCTGAGAACCAGGTCCATTCCACAGACCCAGGCAGGGTCCCACAGGCTCTGCTGGACACACCAGGTGTGGGCACTCTTGACTTAGGGACTAGTGCCATGCATATTTAAGTCAAATGAGCTAATGATTGTACACAGTCATCCAGAATAATTATAGAATAACAGACTGCTTTTGGGGTTGGAGGAACCTTAAATACCATCCAGCCCCAAGCCCCTTGCAGGGGCAGGGACACCCCCCACTAGACCAGGTTGCTCCAAGCCCCATCCATGAACACGTCAAAGGACAGAGCAGCCACAGCTTCTCTGTACAACCCATTCCAGTGTCTCACCACACTCACAGTGAAAAATTTATTCCTAATATCCAAACTAAACCTCCCTTCTTCCAGCTTGAAGCTGTTCCCCCTTGTCCTATCACTACATGCCCTTGTAAAAAGGTTCAGCACATGGTCTGAAGCAAAAAGAATCAATGTCCAGCAGATATTTGACACCTCCCTGCCTGTAGCTCGTAACTGCCCCAAAGGTGAGGTGACATCCAGATGGATGTGGAGGCTTTTTCACCTGCTGGAGTAAACACAGTTCACAGTCCTGTGTCCTCAGTATCAGCTGAGGCCACAGCCAGACAGGTAACTGGGGGCCTCTGGTTCCCTTTTGGTTCCCATCAGTTCAAGCAGGACCACCACATGGCTAGAGTGGACAAGAGACTCCTGAAACCTCAGCTTTGGAGCCACACTTGAAAAGCAGTAGATCTCTCTCCTGCTAGTTCACCAACTCTGCAGGGTCAGCTCCTCTGCCATGACCTCAAGCCCTGCCAGAGCTGGTGCCTTCCCTAAAGCCCAGCAGCTGGGTGAAGAGACTTAAAAATCTTGTATCTCCACAGGAAACATCACTAAAACAAAAAAGTAGGTTTCTGTTCTGCTTGGTTATGGAAAAAGATTTGAAAATGTGAAGTGAGAGTAACTTAAAAGTTTTAGAAACAAGAAGGCAAATACTAGGAAGCAATGTTTATTTGTAGTCTTCTCCATACTGTCATTTTTAGGCCTATCACACATTTTTGCAACCCAACTGTTTTTGCTTCGTTGCTAACATGGAGGCACATGCAGCAGAAGTTACCCAGCATTACTGATCCCTCTGCAGAAGAAAAATGAGTTAGGAGTACGGGTGAAGGAGGTGTGGTCCTGGAATTCCTAACAAAAGCATTATCTGAAGACCATGGGTGGCTTTTCGTTGACTTATAGATTTTGGATCCTGAATTGAACCCAACTCAGGAGCCCTGGGGTCAGCAGGCTGGGCTCCCCAGACCACACCACTGAGCTCCCATCTGGACTGGGCTGCAGGCACCGGCCCCAACGTGGGCACAACAGAAGCAAGAGCTCAAGTGCATGGCTGGGAATGAGCCATGAGGAGACCCTGCTGCATCAACTCCTTTTAGAACCCCAGACTGGTTTGGGTTGGAAGGGATCTTAAGGATCATCTATTTCAAACCCCTCTGCATGGGCAGGGACACCTCCCACCAGACCGGGTTGCTCCAAGCCCCATCCAACCTGCCTTTGGACACTTGCAGGAATGAGGCATCAACAAACTCCCTGGGCAACTTGTGCCAGTGTCTCAACACCCTCACACTAAATAATTCCTTCCTAATACCTCATCTCAATCTCCCCTCTTCCAGTTTGAAACCATTACCCCTTGTCTTATCACTACATGCCCTAAATTTTATTTGCGTTCATTCTAGGAAAATCCCTCTTTCTTTGCTTCTGTTTAATGGAATTTTTATTAAATTACTATTAAGTGCAAGGTCCTGCACCTGGGTTGATGCAACTCCAGGCACAAATACAGGCTGGTGGAAGAATAGCAGGAGAGCAGCCCTGAGGAGAAGGACTTCGGGGTGGGAGGAGATGAAAAGCTGGACATGAGCTGCCAGTATGCGCTGGAGCCCAGAGGCCAACACATACTGGGCTGCATCACATGAAGTGTAGCCAGCAGGGCCAGGGAGGGGATTCTGCCCCTCTACTCTGCTCTGGTGAGACCCCAAGTGGAGTGCTGTGTACAGCTCTGGTGCCCTCAGCACAAGAAAGATACAGACCTGTTGGAAAGGGTCCAGAGAAGGGCCACCAAGATGATCCAAGGGGAGCAGCTCTGCTATGAGGAGAGGCTGAGAGAGTTGGGGTGTTCAGCCTGGAGGAGAGAAGGCTCCAGGGAGACCTTAGAGCACCTTCCAGTGCCTGAAGGGGCTCCAGGAAAGCTGGGGAGGGGCTTTTCATCAGAGAAGATAGTGCTAGGACAAAGGGTAATGGTTTTAAACTGAGAGAGGGGAGATTTAGGTTAGATATTAGTCAGAAATTCTTCACTCTAAGGGTGGTGAGGAACTGGAATGAGTTGCCCAGGGAGGTTGTTGATGCCCCATCCTTGGAGGTTTTTAAGGCCAGGTTTGATGAGGTTTTCTGTAACCTGGTCTAGTGGTTGGGTTCCCTGCTCATGGCAGCGGGGTTGGAACTGGATGATCTTTAAGGTCCCTTCCAAGCTTAATGATTCTATGATTCTGTGATTTCAACTGCAGTGAGGAAGAGTCATTGCAGAGGGTGGGCAGGAACAACCTGATAGGACCTCTTGCAGTGGGATGAGTCCTCCTTCTCAAAGGAGAAGGAAAAAAAGAAAAAAAATATTAATCACAGCTTGGTCTTCAGTCCACAGCCCAGGAGACCTTTAAATGTGATGCTTCCATGATTTCTGCCCCAAATCTTTCCTGCTGGAGGGACAGCATGACTCCTAAGGGATGTAGGGGTCAGAGGAGAGCAGCCCAGGCACACGCACGGGGTATTTGCCTGTTGGGGCATTTGGCAACAATAACACTGGCCTTTTAACATTGTAGCTCTGAGGAGTCATGGACAGGTTAGACGAAATAAATAACTTCTCATGATCCCTAAGCATTCCAACAACCTCCAGGGCTACCCAGGAGACAGTCTGCTATCTGCCTCCCTGGAAGCTAATTGCAACAGAGCAGCTAGGAGGAGTATTGCACTAAGAGAAGAAAAGAAGCCTGGCAGGGGCCTCCTCTGTCACCACACTGCTGGTTCTGAGCATCTTCTAAAGGCTCCCAAAGGACATCCCTCATCACCTGCAAATCTCCGCTCCCACCAAGAGGCTCCTGCAGGCTGCCAGGACACAGATACAAGCTTCCCAACACATTTTCTTACTTCCCTCTACCTTCTTGAAGTACATGTCAAGTCCTCCTGTTCTGCCAGCAACACAAACAGGCACCACCTCGCAGACCAAGCTCATCCCACATTTCTAGTGCCTCAATCACATCCAGGCTCTTGGAAAACTCCTCCTGGAAATAACCAGCACCACCAAAGTGAGGATGTTTATTTTTCTCCGAGGTGGTTCTCTCATGGTGCTGCAGCTCCACGAAAAGATGCTGGCTCGACTACACAAGGTGCTGTAGTTCACACCTGCTTTTCCCTTCGGAGGCTGAAGGACAGTGAGGTTGTTTGATGGTCTCTGGCACCCTCTGCTGACAAACCTCCACCAACATGCCCTGTCCCTGCGAGACCATCTGCCCAGAGCATGCAGAGAAATCTCAGACTGCTCTGTAAACGTAAACCACATCTCTTTTTCTAGATGAACATTTCATAATTTGATATTTATTTTATTTTATTGACTGGCCAGATATTTGTCAAATTATAGTAATCACAGATGCCCCTTCTTCCCCTTGGTTCCCTCCAGTAGTGAAGCATTCCATGTAAGAGACGATGCCCTGCACTCCTACCCTGGTGTTACGTAAAATTCCTTTGCATGTCTCATCCTTTCCACCCACCAATGAACCCCAGCACCCTGAAGCAGCATCTACCCTCTCCCTTCTCTCTGAAATGGTATGTACCAGGGAGGTGACCTAAACTCCAACAGCAATTTGGGGAATGAAAAGTTCAATAAACCAAAACACAATGTTCCAGCTAGGGTATCAGCTGGGGATAAACAGGTCTATCATCCCTGGAAAGGAACCATTGAAACCCTTCCAGTCCCACTCCACAGTCCCCACCCCACACTTGTCACACAGTATCTGTAGCATCAGGATCCCTCCGTGTTCCTGAACTGGGCAGGAGGACCCCAGGGTGGAAGAACAGCAGCGGTGGAAGTCAGAGCTGTGCCTGGCAGGGCACCTCTATGCCACCCCCTTCCTGGCGCCGATGAAGTGAAGACATCCCCTCAACACACCTTTCATGTGTCACACACGTAACCCAGCACCAATCCTGCCCTGTGTCCAATGCATAGTGTCACACACAAAGGCACATAGATACACAGAGATGTTTGAATGTGATCAGGGGAGCCCAGATCCTCTGTACTGAGCAGACACCAGAAGTGAAGGGGTTTGCTCAGCAGAATCAGGAACACGACACATCCTGACCCTGCTCTCTTGCACTTGAAGATTCCTGTGGAACAATAAGCATGGAGAACAGGGAACGTTCTGTGTAAAGGCAACAGCAAAACAGAAACCTAATCTGCTGAGATGTGTTAACTTTAGAGATAGGTTTTCAGCCTTGTTACTGTCTGCATTTTTCTGCTTCTTGTTTTTTCTTTATCTGTGTGAAGGAAAGGCCAGAAGAACAAGCCCAGCACTCAGGGCACATAGGGTAGAGCAAGAGGCAGCTCACAGGGTGAACAGGCACATACACCAGGTCAGTCTAAATGCTACTTCAAACACACACAGGTTGTACTTAACCTACCCAAAGGATCTTCACTTCATTAGAAAGAATCCCAAAGGACCATTGCACCTCCAAACCAGCATCTTAATAAAAGAAAGCTTTGGAAACCTGCAATGCAGAATTTCAACCAGAAACAAAGTGTAAAAAAAAGTTCTCAGTAAATAGAACAAGAGGTCAGGGTGAACACTCTTCACAAACTTAACTCCTATTCGTTGGTCACTACTGAAAGTTGCTATAAAAAAAAAACACCAAAAAACCACACACAAAAAAAACAACTTAAACAAGCTAGAAGACTAAAGAATCAAGATGATTGTAACAGTAACATGTAAATCCTTCATCCTAGGAGAAAGAGTG
>NW_009952587.1:84405-85132 GCF_000747805.2 Chaetura pelagica | reverse complement strand
GTGTGGTTGCTTTTAATGCTGACAATTCAGTACCTCTTGAGCTCTCTCAAATTAAAAACAAGCTTACTTTGCTTTCTTTTTTCCAACCCTAGAATAGTCCTGTGTTAACACTGTAAGCACAACACCACTGGGAACTCCATCTGTGACTTCATTACTTCCCAAAACAGAGCCAAGGCTGTTTCATTTTGACTTCTTCAGGCCCCTTGTCTGCTTCCCAGCAATTTGACTCCAAGTTCAGGAACCACTGTTAAGCAATGAACCCAGCATTGTGAACATCTGTCTGGGAGCCACAGAGCATTTGAACATTCACCCCGGACTGGCTGAGGAAGCTTTATCATCTCGTATAAACTCAAGTATTTTCTTTTTTTAACATGCATTAACCATCCTCCAGTGCCCCACACTTCTGTGAGGCTCTGTCAGGCCCTGGCACAGGGGGCTGCAGCAGCTGAAGACACTGCTCTTGCCAGCTGTTTGCCCCACCTTGCTCTGCCAGGAGCATCTGGCTGGGAGCCCGCACAGCCCATGCCTCAGCTCTCAGTTGTGGCATGTTAATGTGAACAGTGGGTGAAAGTATTTGTGCAAAACTTCTGGGCTCTGGGCTAGAGAAACTGATCTGCAAGGACACATTTCTTCTGTAGTGCTAAGAAACAAGGGAGGACAGTCATCTCCTGAGTTCCTGCAGCTGTTTGGCCAGCAGACATGAGTCAGAGCACCAACACACACAGAT
>NW_009952587.1:30837-84387 GCF_000747805.2 Chaetura pelagica | reverse complement strand
CTTTGGGGGTTGCTCATAGGTGATCAGGAAGAGAGACTCTAGACTAGAAAGTTTTGGAAGTACCATCATGTTGGTAGAAGTGCAGTGACAACAGTCTCTTCCTGACTGACAGATGCTCCAGCAAACTCCCAGCCAAAACAGACACAATTTTAACAATCAGCATTTTGGGGAGGGGGGAAGGATAAAAGTTTGTCTTTGATAAAACCATCTTTTATTTTTTTTCTTCTTAAAGACTTGAAGCTTTCCTTCTCCTGAGGGCTCTGCTTGAATAGCTCTAGCTATAGACACAACACTGAATGCATGAGCCTTTACAGAATGGATGAGTAATTTCAGCAACCCAGTATATTTTCTCCACCTTGATCTGCTTCCCTTGCTCACCTCTCTTTTCTTTTCACTCAAAGGAGCTTAAATTCTGCTGTGTTGGTTTCTCTTTGATTACTTTCACTCCAGACCATGTCTGAACCCTACTGAAATCAAAGCAGAATAATCCAAGGATTTCCTTTCAACTCAACATTTCCTCTGTTACCCCTGGTCTTAGCAAATCCCTCAGATCCCAGATGTCTGCAGCTCTTCAACTCCTGTCCTCACCTGGAGTCACTAGCAGGCTGCCCAGCCCCAAGCCAGCAGCTCTGCAGCTCACACAGGTTTCAGACAACACTCAACTTTCTGGGCAAGCTCCTTTGCTATCTCCCAAGGACACTGCTATTACATCTTGCCAACATCTTCAGAATTCAGGAGTCCCATAAGCTACTGGCATTTTAATTCCCATGTTATTTTAGCAGGTTTGACCTATATTTTCTTTACCATTTTTTCTCACCTGAGATCTGATACACCTTGTCAACAAGAAGCTACCTATTTTAAGTTTTACCTCTTATTTCTGTTTGTCTTTTACCCACATCCTTACCTGTGGGTCCTCCCATCTCCTTCAGGGAGTATCATCTTTGTGCAATGCTGTGACAGAAGGCACCAAGGAGGGAGGAACACTGGATGACATGGGGGATGGAGAGGCAAGAGCTGCAGCAATGAGAGATCAAATGCCAACATCTAGTAACAACTGTAAAGCTGGGGGAGACCCTGGCTTCGCTGTGGCTGAAGAACCTGGCCACTTTGGGAAGCATAAATTAAGACTGGGTATTGGCTTGGCCTTGTTTGCCCACTCTCTGAGAAGACCTCTGTCCTGACTAATTCCACCTGTTGGTACCTAAGGGTCTGTCACCCCCTTACCAAACCTTTGGGGTAGGGGTTCTCACTGTTTCTTTCTGAAAAAGTTTCATTTTCACTGCCATCACCACATGACATCTAAGTTAATTAAGGCTGGTCATCAAAGTCAATTGAGCCTTTGTCAAGCTTTTAGAGCATGAAGCCAGTAACTCCACCACATTCTCCTCACAGGCTTCCTCATGCTTGTAGCACAGCAGAAGAAACAACAAGCAGGGATAATGACAAATCCCTTGTCAGAACAAGGTTAAGTCACATTATTCACCACACACTGTGCACTGAATTTTGATGTCTTCCAAAGCCTTATCAGTGTTATCTAGACCATGCCTGATAACAAGGTGCTTTCAAAACTCCTTTGGGGAGAACTCTTCCTCACTTTTCTACCTGAATAAGCTTGGAGAAGGTCTTGCCCAGAAAGCAGGCTCTGAGTGCAGTGATTAAGTGATAAGTAGAATTAACAAGGTTGTCTTTGGTGGCATAAACAGCTTTCACATGGGACCTTGGTTTGTGATCAAGTTTGTGGGAGATGATGTTGTCCAAAACAAAGGAAAGTTTGAAGTCAGTGTTCTGTTCTCCTCACAGCACTCCTGAAAGGCCAGCATCAAGAAACCACTCTTGAGTAGGAAGCCGTGTTTTTCCATATGACTGAAAGATGGATCTTCTATAACCTTCTCATTGCTCTTTGGTTCTTAAGATGAGCAGGAAAGGACTTTACCTTCCAGCCTCCTCCTGCATCGCCACCCAACAAATGGGTCAGACTATCTCAGAGATGGAACAGAGCAGCACCCAAGTTCAAAGGCTCAGGAAAATTTTCAGAGATCTTTTGAGCAGCACCAAGCATGGTCACCGTGAAACTGTCTGTTTGGATCAGGAGATAAAAATATTTCCAGAAGCCTCTACCATTATCTTCAGAAGAAGTTGAGAAAAATGTTGCATTAGACAGCTTTTGGACTCTTGCACATCCACAAACAATATTATGAACCTGAAAGGCATGTATTTTTCTCAGTATGATTTATTAGCTGCAGTTAAAGTTGCAATAATCATGGTGTAATTTCTCAGAAAGTGCTACAGTTTATGCATAGTTTTAACCACCTTTTGAAAGACCTTAAAGTAATGATGAATCTACCCATAAAATAATACAAATGTTAGAACTAACATATTATTCTCCTTTAGGCATGGGCAGGAATATCTGATTTATGTCTGCCAAATGATTTGGCATCCGGACAACTGGCAACAAATTCAAAGTGCAACAACGAAGCTGTGGGTAACCACTGGAAAGACTGGGATTCCTTCTCTTTTCAACATGAAATGCCATGTCTGATCTGGGATGTTATAATCTAGTTCACTTGTTCACAGGGCAGCAAGTTAGCTACATCAAGACAGTGTGCATCTGCACTGCTTTGCCACAATGCCATAAAGCACCTTTCTCATTAAGTATTATGTTCACACAAGTCTACACTTGATCAAAGTAACCAGTGGAGAGAGATCTCACCCTCTAGTGCCCTCCTGCAAAGCTCTCCACTCCATGAATCTGCAGATGTCTGCCAGAAATTGCAGGCTCTGAAAAGCAAACTAATAGGGAGCCATGACTTCTCCTTTGTTAGCCTAATTCAGCCAGCACCACTGCCACACCTCCTGCAGGCACCATGAGGTGATGCTGTGGGAACCCTGCTTACTGCGCTCAGTGAGAAGATGAGGATGCTGCTCAGTCTGATCAAAACCAGTGGAACTGATGCGTGTCTCAGCTGCAGAGAGATCCGTTCTTCAGGTTCCTTCTTCAACCCCCAAGATGCTACACACCGTGCAGGACCAGCGCGGATCTGAAGACGCACACTGGCAAGAAGTGCTGGTGCCAGTCCCAGCAGGGGTGCTTGCTGTGTCATTGTTTGCACTGCATCTCTTTCCTGGACCATGCACTTTCTTGGAAGTTTTTTAAACTGTCTTAAAGTCGGTAGGAATGATCCTAATATCATCCCTTCCTCCACTTCTGTGCCTTAACAGCCCTCCACATGGGGAAGCTAGGAAGTGACATTACTTAACTATTTATCCTGGGTTTTTTTTTCCCTGCATGCTCTTTTCAGAAAAGTACTCCGCAGAAAGAATTTACAAGCTCAGAGAAAAAGCTCCCTCACTCCCTTGTGTCAGTGGAATACATCTCAGCCTCCCTGCAGACACTAGCTGCTGGACTTTGACAGGTCAGGCTTTACACAAAATAAATGAGGGCAGAAGCCCATAACCCTGCTGCTGCCACCATCACAGCAGCAATACCTGAACCCAACATGAGACAACAATCCGGGCACCAAAATGGCTCACTCCAGCTTTGAATGCTGCTGTCAGAGTGTGATGGGAAGCCAGAAATGCACTCAACTATTTACTGCTCATGTTTACTACCTGAGCAGCAGAGCAAGGTCTCTTTTATCTAGTGCCCAGCAGTAGGTGCAGCACAGAGCAAGGCAGGGAGACACGAGCACCGCTCTCCCTGCAGGGTGTCCCACCGAGGAACAGAAAACAGGAAAGGGGCTTGCTAAACAAGAAAGGTGCTAGCTGAAAAGACAGGCAACACTGCTGCTTGTGCTCTCCCCATGTATTCTTCATCTCTTCAGAGACTTCTACCAGGCTGACGATGGGAATAAGATGCAGGAAAGTTGTTATTTAAACTTGTTATCAGAGAGGAAATTTCTCACAGCCTGATGGTGGCTAAGGAAAACATGATCTGGTTAAAAAACAAGAAACTCTACAATAGGGCACTGCTGCAAGGGGCAGAAGCAGAGGAACTGCCCAAGGTGTACCACTTGAAAACACATCCCTCCAAATCTTCATTAAAAAAAGACCTCCTGAGAAGTGTGATTTTCCAATCTCAAGATGATAACATGCTGCAGACTGAGGAAACCACTAACTTTGTTCACATGATGGACACAATGCACTTCAGGATGAACTGCAACATTGCCCCTCCACGCAGGTAAGTCTGATCACACAACAGCTTCTCACCGTGTCCCAGAGCTTCTCCAAAGCCTTCTGGGAAACAAAAAGGAAATCTGAGGCAACGTGCTGAAAATGGAGAATTGCAACGTCCTAAAAATTATTAATCACTTCAAATGCTGAAACAATAGCTTTTGTCAAAGCTATGGGTGGTGAAGTTGGCACAGGTCCTACTGAAGAGAAGCTTGACCTTCATTGGTATGAAAGCATGAAGCAGCATCCTGTGCTGATGAGATACTCGACCTGAATTTCTTTCAAGGTACGTTTGCCAGCTCCTTTAACCCAAGAGTTTGTGGAAAACAGGAAGACAGAAACAGCCTGGGCCAACAGCATCCTGACCCAGACACCATGGGGGTGCAGCAGGAGAAAGCTGTTCATCGGTGGTAATTGATATCTATTGGGAGGAAAAATATTTTACAATGCTGTGCATCTCTCTAGGAAGCTATAAGGGAAATGCAGCAAGTGAGGCACTAATATGGGGCTCCACGAACTTCAGTGAGCCCTGTGAGCAGCAGGTGTCAGCTGTGAAGGCCTGGCTGTCCCCTGCCCAGCATCAGGCAGCAGTGAGAGCTTTTGGGGCAGGAAGGATGAGCAGAAAGAGGCCCCAAGAGGCACAGGGTCTGTGTCCAGATAAGATCTATGCTTGTACATTTTAGTTAATCTTAAGAAAGGCACTAACAGCTCATTTCTTGCAGATTGGGGCTAACTCACAGCCCAGCTATTTTAAGAAAGGAACACTGAGAAAATGAACAGTGGTACCTGAGCCCACAGCATTTCTGACCTGGGCTGAAATCAGCATTTGCAGCTTTATCACCGCTTCCCCCTCCGGGGATGCTGGATGCATTGTCTTCCCCTGCACGGATGAGGAAGGATGCTGACGCATGGCACTGCCTACTGACTTTGTCACACTCAGCAAACAAAGAGGAGGCTTGGAAAGATCAATAACTGCAAGACACAGAGGCAGTCTGTCAGCAGTTGATCCTGATGCACAATCCCCCTGTGAATTTAAAATGCTGGATACATACTGGCTCTAGCTGTGATTGAACATCTAATGACACACTCTCTCTGATAGATGAGAAGTATTTGTGTGGTCACGAAACACTACAGAGAATGAAAAGCATCCAAGAAAAAAAACAACACAACAAACCAGGAGGCTTGAAGCTTAAAAATACTAACCACTAAGAAATAAGCCACTTCTAAGTGTTGCCCTAAGAGTGTGATACAGCGACATGACAATTTTAAGGACCTTCCATAAAGAAAGTCGTATTTGCTACAACATTATTTCTTGTTACACAGAAGGTGTTGTGTGTAATTATTAGTCAGTATTAGTATACAAAGGCAGATGGCAAACTATAAAACAAGCATACCACTGCAAGTGCAGCAGGATGTTAAGTGTGCATTATTTCATGGCTAAGATGGAACACTAAAAAGTACTGAGTATTGATTTGATTTCTATACAGTCCTAGAGTTGAAGAAGATATACAGCCCAGAATCAATGCTAACACCAACATCTCAACATACTGCTTGAATTCACTCCCTCTTCATTATTTCTGTATTTCAAATTGGATGTTATGGTCTCAAATTCAGAAGCGAGACAAAGCCAGTGTGATACTGTACTTATGGCCACTGCAACAAGCATTACGAATCCCAGTGTTTCATACTCACTTACCTATGCATAATTAATAATCTCTTTACACAGATTCTTATTCTGGTCCAGTTCAGAGTTTGTGGGAGGGACTTCAACCTGGCAATGCTTGACACAGATTATAAATGAGGGAAAAGGAGCAAGAGCATATACCTTACTATAAAGGTAAGAGGACTGAGAGTACCAGAATACATGCATAAAACAATATCCCTTTCCAAGTACAACTTGCATTGCCTCATTCTTTCTGAATGCTCAGAACTAGTTCACAGGCAGTTAAATTAGAATTTTGTTTCTCAGATAACAGAAACTCAATTGAATATGCTCAAAGTAATCAGTTCTGAGACTTGGAACAGAGCTCTGGAGACCTCCAGTGCTCCGCAGGAAAAAGGAAAAGCAGAGCACTAGCACGGAGGACGTGCCTGCTGTACTAAAAGGCAGATGCCTTCAGAGCAGCTCTATGTTCAGTCATCTCTTTATCGAATGCTTAACTAATTAAACAATCCTCTTGTCAAAGAGGACAGTCATTGTTTGTGTGACTGATGCCCTGTAAACATAGTGGGATAATCTGCCTTTCTCCTTTTTTTCTCTCCCAACTCTTTTAAGCAGCTGGGGGATGCACTGCCAGCTCTCCAGGCAGCCCCTGCTCATCTGTCACTCCTCGCTGCTGCACGCAGCATCAGAAGCCAAGCTCAGGACAATAACGCCTCAGATACACCACCAATCAATCTGATACCATGCCATTAAGGAGCCCCCAGGCCTCTGAAGGGCTGAGCGAACAATTAGAAGGGGAAAAGAAGTGATTCCTGGGTAGAATTGACAATTCAAACTGTATTGATCTACAAACAGCAAAAGATGCTAAACCAAAAAGATTTCCAGGGCTCTCTTTTGACTTCAGTACTGGTGAAGAGAGACCTCGCAAATGATAAAGCTTTGATCAGACGGCATCAGGCTTGCTCATACATCTGCACTGTAACAGCAGCAGAAACTATTACTCAACTGTCAACAACTCCAAGTCACAGTTTCAAAGCTGATCTCCAGCCCCAGGTACCCAGGAGAAAGGCTCAGCTCAGAGCAGCTCAGTGTGTGGACACATGTTCAACAAGAAGTACAGAGGGCAAATTCTCTCATGCGAAACGAGGACAGTGTTTCTGTAGGTTGCAAAATGCAGAGGCTTGGGAGTACCTGCCCTTGCTGGATTCCTGAGGCAGGGGGGGACTCATCCTCAGCAGACATCAGTGAATGCACTCCAGTCACCCCAGGTAGCAGAAGTGGCAGCTCTGTCACCCCATACACGCAATTGTGACAAAAGCTATGCCCTGTCTCAGCTCTCCTTCATGAAAGTAGTTGTTGTCCTACTCATACCACCAGCAGCAATCTAGACACTTTCTATAGGAAATTCCAACTACCTGGTATTTGAAATTTTTTATTCAAATACAACAGTCTGAAACCACAATGGATCACTTTGAAAACATGCAGATTTTGCAGAACTCTCGTTCCCAGGAGAGAAGCAGAGAGCAGGTTGGTGGCAGCCCCTGCTCCCCAAGCTCTGGGGACACCGGCTGGGACAGTCTGCTCCAGGATGCTCTGGTGACAATGGCCACACATGGCTTTGTCAATGAGAACTGGCAATAACCAGAGTTTCATTTGACATCAGGAGATTCGTATATATCTGCCAGTTTGACTAAGGAGGAAGTGTGGTATTTCAGTATGACAGCTGAGGAGGGGGAGGGGCAGGCTGAGTAACACAAATGTGAAAACCCTTCAGTGCACACCAAAAGAAAGCTCAAGGCCCTCTACAGAGTAATCCATCATTGGCTATATTGTCAGAAATACCAGATTACCAAACTCTTCACTAACCACTCAGGCAGTACCCACAGCACCATTTCACAAAGGGGACAGTGGAGGACAAAGGGCTTAGCCCAAGCAGGTCAACTTTTCTCTTGAGAAACTCCACGTCAAAGCCCAGCTCTGAGGAGAAACCCCCTCACCTGCTCCTTCACAACATACTCAAATGCCCACTTCAGGCAAGTAATTCTATGACTACCTAGAGTCCTACTCTGGACCAAGATGGAGAGTGAAACAACTTCCCTCTATCACAGACCCATGGAGGCCGGCAGAGCAGGAGTGTGAGATACCAAAGCATTGCATGCACCCTCCTGAGGAGCTCATGGAGGTATTCAGGTGTCCATCTGCTTGGCTTCACTCAGCCCTCCCTTGAATGAACTGTCAGTTGGCTTTAAGCTCCACCAAAGGAGATAAAACAGCAATGTGCCCTGTGCTCAGGACAGAACAAAACCCAGGAGACAGCACGTACAACACAAAGTCTGTTTCTTTTTTCACCTCATCTAGACCATAGCAGGGGGAAAGAATATGCAGAACTGCTCTATTTTTAACCTACCACCAAGAGAGACTTTATAAAGCCATGCTCAAATCTGAACAAGTTCCTCATCTCAATCCAAGTTAAACTCTGCAAGTGTAAAGAAGACATCCCAAATGGAATATAGCAAAGCCAAAATGATGTTATCCTAGCAAAATTGCAAGAATTTCCATATCTGTAACAAAACAACTAACAATATCAGCCTAAAGGCTCATTTTCTTGCTTTCTCCTGTTTTTGTTTTTTCCCTTTCACTGGTGTTCCCTCCCACCTCATCACTGCAGCCAAGTTTTAAACAATATACATGAAAATAGCAGCTTTCAATCTGTTCCTGGAGTAGCCAAGTTAATGAGGCCACACGGCATCCCAGGGCACTCTGGAGGGAAGGGTTCAAAACGTTTGTTAGTGCAGCCTGCACTGCTGTAAAAAATGTAAAACATTTTCAACTGGCAAGCATTTCACTTTCTTTCTCCCCTGCTCTCCAAGTAAAAGAGCATTCAGATTTCCAAACACACATTGTGGAAAGAATTAAGCACTTGTGGAAAAAGGGAAAGACCTGTTTGCCTTTCTAAATTTAAAGATTTATAGATAAATGCAAATACTTTTTCAAAAAAAAAAAAAAAAGCAGAACACTTCTCTGAGTTTTACCACAGTAATCAAAAAGTTGTTGTAGAAACAAGTACCTGTTTTTCCTGACCTACATTTGCAGGTTGGCAGGAAATCAAAGTTCATGTCAAATTACAGCAGATTTTGAACAGACTTGCATGCACCCTCCAATCTCAGCTATTAAATCTGTTTGGGCCCCACAAGTTCGTTTCTTGTAGGAAAGAAGGTATCAATTTTTAAAATCACACACACTCAGTATTACATCAATGAAACAGGTAGGCTTTTTGTTATAATACTAAAAGGGGTAATTGATTTACCATAAAATTTGGTTCAACTAGAGACATTTTCCTCTCCTTCAACTGCTGTACACATTATCTACTATATTATAAAAAGTCCCGTGTGGGTCAGCAGACCCAACCACACACACACACACACAAAAAAAAAGAGTCTAGCTTTGTTCCTAAAGGCCTTAATTTGAAAAGGCCCCCAGGTAAGTGCAGCCTGCATGGGTCTGATGTTTAAATAAACAAACAGCAACAGACCAACTGGCATTTTCTCAGCTGAGTTCCAGACAAGCACTCACATACAAGACCTACAGACAAGGCCACAGTTACAGCCACAAAGGAGAACGCTTTCATCTGCTTCACTCCTTGCCCCATCACAGGGCCATCTGCTTCCTCCTTGAGTCATTTTTTTCACAGAATCCCAGACTGGTTTGGGTTGGAAGTGACCTTAAAGATCATCTAGTCCCAACACCCCACCAGACCAGGTTGCTCCAAGCCCCATCCAATCTGCCCATGATATCAATGCAAGGCTCTCTCTGAATCTGTGACATTAATATCAGTGATTTGACTCCTCACTTTCTCCATGTTATTTGCTCCTTACACTGCCTTACTCGTATTACTGCACTCACAGTAAATGAGACTGTGCTGACTGACCCCAGGTTCCACAGCACTTTGGGATTTGCACCTCCAGGACACAGAAGTCCATCCATTCAAGAAGAAACAGACACTGAGAACAGCAGTGGTGACCCAGGAAGAAGAAGAGTTTGTGTTCAGGAGAACTCAACTGGAGAGCACAGCACCACAGTCAGCCTCGGAAATCAAGCCAATTTTTCTATTAGAGCAGGAGATTTTTTTTCCCCTCAAGACCATTAAAAGCCACTTCATGGAGAGAAGTGCACCTCCCCATCTCGACCTCAGCAAGTTTTATTAGCTGCTTAAGTCATGAACCATCACACTCTGCTTTTGCAAATATCTGATTTAACATAAGCTTGCAAAAACTGTGTGTGAAGGAAACACATTTTAAATTTCCTTTCTTTTCATGCCCATTTTCAGATCTCTGTAGTTTCCCAACATCCATATTTCACTAAAATTAAAATCACTGCATTGCAAAACACATCTAAGACAAAAGTTTCAATTAAGCCTTTTTGTTAAAAGAAAAAAAGCCATGTTTTTCACAATCATAGCAGAAATTCTTTACAAATGCATCTTCTTCAGGCTAAGTTAAACGTGCTCAAACACACAGGGTAAGCAAACCCCCGAGAATACATTGCTGAGCAGACTTCCCACCCACTCACATCCACGTGAGTCAGAAATCACTTTTGAACACGAACCATAGACAGATTTATTTTTCTCATGCTATCTATACTAACCAGACCAAGTCTAAAAACCTCACGGTACCCTGCTGAATTCCAATCACAGCCTGACATGAAGTATAAGGAGCCAGACATCCATTAGTGGGAATCTAAACAGCTCCGTGTTTTGGGAACTGCTGTTTTCGCTTATGTTTTTTTGATTTATACCTCATAACTGCTAAACTAATGAGATTCTAATGAAAAGTGGGACATTATTCATTTGCTCTCCCCCCCAGGAGGCTTTATTTTCAACAAGCATGCTACTGATTAAAACAAGAGGTGATGGCTTTTAGAAGCTGAAACATAAACCTGTTCCCAAATGTGCGTGGTCTAAAAGGATACACTGGTTTCTGTATTTCAGTCTACCATTTTACTACCTTTATCTAAGTTGTTTTGTTCAAATATGGTTTTTTTGTTGTTGTTGTTTTTTTTTTTTGCTGGTCACAAGTACATAAACAACATCTAATCTCTACATTAAGTAACTGCACTGAAATTTTTGTTAAAAAGTCAACCCTCTGGTTATTTTGCCTCTTCCCTGCCCCAAATAAATCACTCAAAACCCTGCACGAAGGTAAAACATAAAACTGCAACTATTTTTTAAAGACTAAATGGCACCTAAAACTGAGAAACTAAATATGAAGTAAGGTGCATGTATAGTTAAAATATGTTTCTATATAGTTCTTACTGAAAAGGTTAATCTCATATATTAGACATTTTCCAAAGTGTATCCACTGACTATCAGCATTAGACTAAATTACCACTTGAAAATTGTTTCACTAATAACACACAAGTCTGTAGCACAACGGTTAAGTTTCCCAGATATGAAGCTTTCCAGAATAGTTGTTAGTCAGCCATATTCTTAACATTTTCTAACCTCCAGTGCACCTCACATAACTTCTATGCAACCAAGAGTGTTTTTCATTGCTGCCTTTCACTTCCATCTGGTTCAGACAGTACAGTGCTCCTAAACCACAATGTCTTCCATCTAGAAAGACTCTGTTTGGAAACTCAATCCCTCAATACAATAGGGTCACTCAGAAATGAAACACTAAACCAGAGCTTTTAAATAAGCATTTAAATTAGGAAATTAGTTCTATAAACATAAAGCATTTGAAGTGTCCATTTGTTATGGATAATGCAGTAGGATCACCAGTTACTAAAGCCATGGATTCCAAATTGGCAGCATTGCTTTCAACATTACATCAAAACCCTGACTCCATCACACAGGAATTTAACTCCTCAAGATACAAAGCAGAAATGAACCCACTACGACTTATGGAGTGACAAATTTAATACTTTATTCATTATAGCACATTCTGTTGCTGCCTCATGGCTACACTGCACAATCCAGAGGCTTTGATTGCAGAGCTTCTCTGCAGCTGAGGTTGGCCCAGTCCCTTGCCTCCAACTTCTTCCTTCTTCTCCTAAAAGTTGGGCACTAACAGCATCTCTGTCCTTCAAGCATTTCACCCCAGTAAATGGAATTACCTGGAGGTTTTACAGGAACAGACAATTCAATCCACAAAATCTAAAATAGTGGTTTCTTTTTGGAGGTGATAAACAATTCAAGAAGTGATCCTGCAACATTCAGCTGAAGATGAATGTCCCACAAAGAAAGCTCAAGAAAGATAAATTGTTCCACCCAACTGAACAAACATTTCCTCACAGTCACACCCTCTTTGCATAAAAGTGGGAATCTTTCTAAACTCATACTGAACAATTCTAGTGGAAGGTCACAAACAGTAACAATGGATAATTAAAGCAATAATCAGGCTTAGCAAGACAAAAATTAAAAGTAAACTGCTCATCAGTTTTTTCAAACTGCCCAAGCCTCAGTAAGAACATGTTTTGGACAGAAGAGAATTTCAACTTAAAAGATTACAACAAGCTGCTATTCATATAAAAAAAGTCTCCCTATTTTGTGGGACAAAGGAAGATTGAATCTAACAGACTTGCTGAAGAGGTAATATGCTAAATATTTGGGAATTATACATATTCTTATGCTGCTATACAATTCTCCATCCCCAAATCCAACAAATAAACAAACTAAAACAACAAACCAAATTAAGCAAAAGGGACTTTTTCACAGGGTGTCTAGTGATAGGAAAAGCAGTAATAGTTTTAAACTGGAAGAGGGGAGTTTAGGTAAGACATTAGGAGGCAATTCTTCCCTGTGAGGGTGATGAGACACTGGCCCAGGTTGCCCAAGGAAGCTGTGGCTGTCCCATCCCTGGAAGTGTCCAAGGGCTTGGAGCAACCTGGCCTGGTGGGAGGTGTTCCTGCCCATGCACAGGGGTTGGAACTAGATGAGCTTCAAGGTCCCTTCCAACCCAAACCAGTTTGTGCTTCTATGAAGAAATAATAGTTTTTGCATCTGTTTTAAGAGACTTAAACTAACCACTCTATCGGATTTTCCTTTTAAAAAGTACATTATCCCTGAAAAAAACACTTTGCATTCTTACCTGTTGCATTTAACAAGTTTTTACAACATGTAAAGCAGCTTCAGCACGTCATGAATCCAATACACCTGCAGGAAGCTAGCACAAGATGATGGAAATTTAGAACCAAGCACACAAAACACATTGCCCAAGACTCCAAAAACATGCAATTCTTTTCAAAGCTTACATCTGCAGGGTTTGGGTTCTTTAGCTCTTATAAAAATATTTAATTGAAAACAAAGGGGAAACATTACATAAAATACAGTGTAAGCAATACCTACTTAATCCATAGCACAGCAATTACAGGGCAACGTTAACTGCAATTTTAGATGCACTATCAGAAGTGAGACACATGCATTCAAAACAACTTTCAAGCCACAAGTGAGACAACCAGTACCAACACTCAGCATCTTTCTAGCTCAGAAACCAGTACTGGAGTCTCCGGGGAGAGCTCAGCTCTCATGGGAACTCCTGAGTAAAGATTCTAATTTAAACCCTCCCCTTCGGTTAAACAGATCTTTAGACAAAGGGAGCTGCTCCAGACCCCTTTCACCTCCCAGTCTACACAGAGGAACCTCCAGGCTGAACACATTTATAGCCTGGGCTAACACCCAGCTCATGGCTCATCCCATCTGCAGTGGCCTCCTCAATTTCCTGAGCTTTCAGTGCTCCCACCTTGAAGATACAGGAATAGGAGCGGTGTTGGGACCACCATTAGGGTTAAAAATAAAGAAATACATCCAGGATGTTCATTTAGAGTTTTTACTGAGGAACGAAATGAGATGAAGAACAACTACAAACACTTTCCACAAAGTTGCCACCTCCAAAACCAAGGGTGATGCACCAGAACACAGAGCAGCACGGGGACCAGAAGCCATGGGATGAGAGAGCAAGTGCACTCTGTCCTTCACATGGGAAACTGAAACACAGAGGGAGACAAAACATTTCCACTACCATGAGGCACATGACTTGAGATCTCAGGAACTTGGTTTGTTAGTTTGGGGTTTTTTTGTGTTTTTTTTAAGACATTCAGCTTGACCACACAGTGGTACTGCTGCCAATGGGCTTGTCATCAAGTGTCTTTTATTAAACTATCCCAAACAGGATGGTGGGAAAAGTTATGAAATATTTTAGGCAGAGAAGCTCATCATAGGTACTACAGAAGAAAGAGGGATTTGTCATTTAAACCTCCTCTTCTATCCACTGATCATCTTCCACAGTAGTTATACCTGGCTCTTGCCTCACAAAGGAGACCTCTCTCATCACAGCTCTCCTCTACCAACCCTGCTCCCCTGACCCTTACTCCTCTCTATTCCACAAGTCCCATCACCTTTTCCCTTCAGATAATTTAATTGAAACTTTGAACAACTGCTCTGAGTGTGCTTAGCTTCAATACAGCTGCCTCTGTATGAGACCTCAATGGAGGAAATAAGAGTAGAATTCAGATTTTTGTAAGGAATGCAACACATGGCTCAGTTCCCTCTACACCTCAGTACACCCTCTTGTTACGGTGACAAGTGAGGCAGAGCTTTGATAGACAAGAACTGTGTTAACTACACACTCCAGAGCACATCCATCTGTGAAAAGCCACACTTACTTGGGGGAAAAAAAAAAAAAAAAGTTGGTCCATGTTCATGTAATTAAAGACTGTCATAATTCACACCCACACTGTGATAGATTGGTGTTGTGCAGGCATCCCCAACTCCAACATCTCCTCCTTTTAGGTTACTTGTATTTGAAATCTCGATCATGTTTTTATTGTACCATGCCATAAATTAATTATGCAGAAAAAGTAATGCCTTTAGAAAATAATTCTTCAGAAGGAAAACCCAGCTAGACCCCTTGCTGAAATGAAGCCACAACCCCTGGCCCCTCATTCGCACACCAGTCCCAAGACAGGAACACATATGTGAACAAGCTTGAGCACATAAGCACTCTCACTGTGCTTGGAATTAAGCACATGATAAAGCACTACATGCTTTAACAAATCAAAGCTGCAGAGGAAGATGCACGGACTGAGACCAAAGAGAAGAAACTGTAAATGGATTCAGAAAGGGCTCTGGCTGACAAGCCAGCCATTCACACCATTAAAGGTACCAACACAGCCTTTTTCTCTCTCATTCTCACACCAGACAAATGAGGAATAACATTGACGCCATTAGCAGTAATGGGGAGATAAGGGCATTGTTCCCAACGTGATGCATCCTTGGGTGTTCCAAGGGTGAGTCCCTGTGGAGCTGGATCAAAAGCTGTTGTCAAGGGAACAAGCAGGAAAGGTAAAACAATGGCTGAGATAAGAAGCATCTCAATAAATACGCAACCAGACTTCTGGGTTTAGAGCTGTGAGGAGTCGTTTGGCCCCCACCCTGGAGACAGTGTCACTGTGCCAAGGCTGAGCAGTAGGACATGAAAGGAGATGCTGAGACCCTGGAGGACGCTGGTCGGAGGAGGAAGAGGCGGCAGCAGCTGGAGACCACCTGGGTGTGAGCACGGCAAGCCAGGCCAGGGCTGCAGACTATAACAGCCTCCCTCCAGCCAGAACCGAGATCAGTGGGGCAGAGCAACTTCCCTAAAGCAGATAAAGAAGAAGGGGCAAATGAGAGCTCCATGGACAAGCCTTTTCCAGGCTCCGCTCTGTGCACATCACAGCAACGGACCCCACAGCAGCAGGCACTGCCCACGCTCCATGAGCGGCAATATTTCAAGGTATGGAAGGAGCTCATGAAAGCCTTCTTGCAAACCAAGATTTTTTGAAAGCAGCCAACTTCTCAGACACAAGATCCCATCTAGCAACCTTCACCCAAAAGCTCCTTCTTTCTAGGAATTAATGACAGATTGTTGGCCTGTCCTGGCCAGCACAGGGCGGCTTGATTCTCACACGGTTCTGTACAGAGGGTGCACTCAGCAGTGTATCATCTGCTCCTGCAATTCATAAGCTACAAATTGAAGAAACACACCAGGAGCTAAAATGAGTTTCCGAGAACAAAAACAGCTGGTAAAGAAACAAAAGCCAAATATTTTCCTGGCTGCATTTTTTTTTTTTTTAATTTAGCTTAAAACAAAATGAAAAAAATCTGCTTGGAACCCAAACAGTCTCTAGCTGAAAATGTGGTGTCTAGCCTGAAATACAGAGGCTTCTGGACACAAAGCCAAGCAGCATAGGATTCCCATGGACCTGGTGTTTCTCAAGCCCTTAATGTGGTTCAACTTAGGCAAGTGGTTTTAGGATTCCCAGTTTAAAATCTACAATGCACATCTGCAATTCATTCTAGTTTCTTGTTTTATTTCTTACTTCTCCAACCAACTTCAAATCATTTTACGAGTTCTTGCAATCCGGTACTAATCAGTTACTCATGTTGCAGGAGTCCCAGCTTCCTAAGAAGGGCTCCCTTTGCACAAGAAGCCAAGCTGTGCATTTGGCCAGAAACAACAGTAACTACCTGATAAAATAAGAATGCTTGGCAGTGTTCAATGCACGATTACAAGATGCAGAAAACTTCTCTCCTAATATAGAGCACCAAACAATTTCTACACCTCTCTTTTTCTATCAGACTCACCACATTAAATCAAAGGCAATTCCTCTACAAACAGGCTCATGTAGTTGCCCATTTTTGAGAAGGGGACTTGACCAAGTGGCTTCAGGGAAAACATTGAATAAATTTTCATCCAGCTGTAAAGAAGGAATTCCTATGTGAGAAACACCACCAGGTCAAAACCCTTCATGGAAGTGTGGCAAAATTTAGACTGTATTTTCCCACCACGTATCAGATCTGTTAGATGAAAACTGAGATGATGTGGCAGGCAAGGGCAGTTATTTTTAAAAGTAATTTTGACTCAGTGAGGAGGAGCAGAACCACCTATTGCCTTGCCATGGGGAAAGCCCACTTGAGGGGAAGCTCATCAGAAATGGGAGGCCGAAGCAGACACATCCTCTTCTACACTCTAAAGTAGATAAAAACCCCAGGTGTGGGGTAATTCCTGCTCTTGGCTTCCACAACAAGGCTCACTGCATGTAATAACAGAAATCCAGTCAGTGGAGAACAATCAAGTTTTCAGGGGTCCACTTAGCCTGTCATCACTCACCCTGTAACAAGCCTCTAGCTGTCTGTCATTTCCTTCAACTTTGTTGGTGAGTTACAGACCTGAACAGAATGAGGAAATCGGTTTGGGTTTGCTCATAAATGTTCTCCTGCTGGTGCTGGATGCAAAAGAGACTGTGCTGACCTCACTGCATACCCTAGCACCATCAGTTCAAGGATCCAAAAGCGAACAGAAAATGGACAGGGCTGCTTTTTTTTGCAGTTTTTATCATCCTGCTTGAAAATCTCAACTGCTTCTCTTCACGGAGTGTGCTCAAGGTGAATCTTGTACAAAGATAAACAGCAAATGACTCAAGTTTCAGCCAGGAAAATTCTGATTAGATATTAGGAGAACTAAAATTCACATGAGTAGCCAAGCACTGGAAGAGGTGTCCGGAGAGATTGTGGTAACTCTATCCTGACATCTCTCATGGCAGACTGAATCTTCACTGGTCAACTCAAGAGTAATTATCAACCGCCCAACAGGAAGTTACTCACTCACCCTGGCTCAGTGTGATCCTGTACCAACAAGTCTGCCACAAGTGGACTCCCAAGAAATCCCTCTTTTCCAATCATTAGGGAAGTAGTTACCAGCCCACATTTCTTCTTTGTGTGGCTTCTTCTCAGTTGTGATTGTTCAGTTGGTGTTAAAGCCATTCTGGGCACACCGGCCACCTAAAACGAAACTCAATCCATCTCTTTGCCTGGCAGAAAATAAACATTCAGCACATTATAAAAACACCCCCCCTCACTGTGATACCAGCATGCAGCTCTGTCCCTGGCTTCTACAGATGCCATTTCTTACTACAGAACTCCTCTGCTTCTCATGAAATACAGATTATAGATACAGGGTGTCCAAAGATAACTCAGGCTGCACCATCTCTCATATTCAGTGGGACACATCACTGCAACACGTTGGTACAAGCACTTGGAGACTTAAGTGTGGCAGTGGAGTGACTTCCAAAGATGAAGTTTAGCTTCCCCTCAGAGCCACCCCCTGCCCCACTGTAGCTACCATGACTGACCCTGCTGGAAAATGTCCTGGCAGGACATTCCCAAGGCCAGCAGTGCTGTGCATGTGCCCAGACACAGCCTTGGCCCAAAGTAACCTCAAAGCCTCTGACTTCTTTGGTGAGCAACAGATACACTTGCCAGGATGGAGGGGGAGTACATTCATTTTGGTAAAAGGTGCTAGAAAGAACATTTGCAGCTTTGGTTTATTTCCTTGCTGAGCCTCAGGAACCACACACTGTTATTACCGAGCATTACAAGCTTACTTTGCAATGGTGACTTTAGCCACCTGCTCAGCACTCCTGTTTATAACCCCTGTAGGTTTTAGGCTCACCCTGGGTATTTAAAATGTTCCTCAAAGGTGAAGCACCAGGAGCAGCATTCTTCACTGGGAAGCCTCCTCCAGGAGTCCTTTTCAAGGAAATCATCTCCCTGTACCTCCAGATGCTTATTACCCCATCCAAGTCAAATGATAAACTCTGAGATCTCTACTGACGAGTTTTCCCCCAATTATCCAAATGTCAGGTCCCAATGAGACCTGAAGGTACTGAGGGTACATTGTCATCATTCCAAAGGCACAGACAAAAGGATAAACAAAGTCATCACCAGTGTGGTACTAAAGGACTCTGCAAAAACCCCAGGGTACAAAATAATGACGAGAGCAATCACTGCAGCATTGAATTTAAATACTTCAGTGATGGAATTTTACCTAAGAGGAAGAAAAGAGACATCATTTTTTAGAAGTGATATATGTTATAAAACAAGTAAGTACAAGTCACCAGGAAGAACATTATTCTTTTATATTCACATAATCCTCAAGAGCAAAATGGGTTACAGCTATTTTAGACTTTTTGCAAATAGACATTTCCCAGTGTCAAATTTTAAGGAAATGGATAGATAAAAGTGTTTGCCATCTAATGCAATGGAGTTTTTATCATATTTTTGAAGTTACTAGTAGATTGTAGTCTGCTGTAACTGGGTTTGAAGTCTTCTGACTCTCCTAAATTGAATTTTATTTTCAAAAATATTTATAATGACTTTTCTAATAGCTTTTCATACAGATACTAAATTGACATTTCTGCACTCAAGAACAAATGCATTAATAATAGTTAAATGACCCATGGCCACCAAAGTCTGAGCAAGAAGTGAGGAGACCCACAGCTGTGTGGTGCTGTTACACGAGTGGGAGTTCACGTTGCATTACTCTGGTAGATAAAAGGGTTGCAGGCCCCTGGGAAGAGCCAGTGAGATCATGCCTGAGATCATGAAAAAGATACAGCCACTGCCAGGAATCATCACTGACTTTGCTGTCTTCAAAAGCAAGCAGTCTCCCTCAGATCTGAGCATAAATGGCTCAATTATTCAGGACAGCAGCAGTTTGCATCAGAGTTCAATATTTACATTTTCTAACACATTCTAATCACCAGCTCAGAATCTTTAGATATTCAAATTAGTTCTGCATATCTTTCAACAGAGGCAGCCACCAGCTGAACAGGACCCAGTCCCATGGGAGGCAACCAGAGCACTTGCCACAGAACACATCACCAAGGGGGGGATCCCCCAACCTCAAATCCAGGCAGGACCAGCAGAGGCACAAGTTGAGAGCCTGGCTCTGTGGGTGAGGAGAAGTTTAGGTATCAAAGAAGCCCAGACCATTGCTCACTAAACCCATGAGGAGGAATGCCCAGAGCCTTCAGCTCCTTACAAGCAATACAGCAATCACAGGCAAGCCCATTCAAAACACCATGTCCTGTTAGGACACCATGAAATCCTGCAGGGCAGGGCACTAAGTTTTAGAAGATGGAAACAAACATTAGCCATTCACACATCTTTCCACAGCAAATCTCTCTGGGTAAGAGAAGCAGGTCCCTCTCAGGGGACTTCTCCCACAGCAGACACAGCAGAGGATACACTGCAGGAT
This sequence comes from Chaetura pelagica, assembly GCF_000747805.2. Lineage (NCBI taxonomy): Eukaryota > Metazoa > Chordata > Aves > Apodiformes > Apodidae > Chaetura > Chaetura pelagica. The sequence goes on along the minus strand of NW_009952587.1, from coordinate 64,479 downwards.
AGTGCTACAGCCTTGCTGCTCCTCCCCACTTCTCCTGGTTTGAAAGATCCTCCATCTCAGTGCAGAGACCTTGCAGAGTCTCCAGCAAGGGCTAGTGGATATCAGGTGTCTCCTGAACACCAGTTGTCATCCTACTCTGTCTGCAAGATGCAGCAAAGGGCCTTCACCCCCCTGTGTGAATACAGCAGCATTACCCCACAAGGGCAACTTGAATTCACTGCAGTGCTGAGCTCTTGCTTCCATCCCTCATCACCATTCCACAGAAACCCACAAAACTCAGAGCAGCAACAACCAGACTTGTTACAGGATGAAGAATGCTGCTGTCAAAAGCTGCTCTGGGGGCAAATCCACCAAAGACCAACAATTCTGTTTTCACACTTCTCAGTTTTTATTCTACAGAAAGCTATTCTAATTAAGAGAAATTTGAAAAAAATAATTCAGAAGCTCCTGTTTCTCTGCATAGTTCACAAGGGGTACAACTTCATATTTGGGCATGTATTATGGCTGTCTTTAACTTCCTAATGACACATTAGGCTTTGATGAGGAGATCCATCAGCCCAAGTGGTAGATAAAGATTCCCCTTCTTGGGGCTGAAGCACTGGTTGCCTCTTTCACGCTTCAAAATAGACCAAAACCAGTTATTCAGGTGTGATCCTATAAGACCAAAAAGGAGAGGGGGCAGGAGCTCACACTGATTGCTCCTGAAGAGGACTGTTGAGGGAACACAAACTGCGACATCCTTTTTGCTTCTTACCAACTGTCCTAGGAATGGCAACACTGCAGCTAGAGGAACAAACTTCTCTTCCTTATCAGCCCAGCATAACAACTGGCTGATAATACTCAGCTTCCAGGATTTGGAAAGACAGGACCCGGAGAAACATTCCTCCCGTTTCCTGTTTGAATAATGCAATCCTCACTGTCTGGATCTCACAGTCAGAACATCACGCTGCACCCCGGCGAGCTTTCTTATTTCTTTCATGCTTACTGTTTACATTTTGCCTTTCACCCTCCACATGTTTTCTATCTAGAGCTCTTGAAGGTAGGTCATGAGCTTTTGCTATTGCACAATGCATCATCTCCAGGGACCTTTTATATTCTCCTCCAGATGGTTGGGTGGACAATACTCTTCTTTCCACATACTTTACACTCTCAAATTCTGATGAATCCAAGTTCAACCAAATTTTAAATGGAATACAGATACAACTGCTTGCTCCAGCTTAATCTGTATTTATTTTTCATGTTGGAAAAGGTTGGAAAATTCTTGGCAATAAGCTGGTATTGAGTATACAAAATGTCACTTAATTTGCCTGGTGACACGGCTGTGGTGGTACATCCTCAGTCAGTTGTACTGGTAACAACAATAATGAATGGTATGAAAACGTTTCACTGTATTAGGGAATCAAAGAGCAGAGCTGGGAGTGCCCTTAAGACTTCATCTAGTCTTTCTCTTATGCCTTAAAGTAGGATCAACTGCAGCTCCTCCATTTTCAACAGATACTTATCTAAATCCAGTCTTAAAACCTTTCCAACACTGATATGCACCAAGGGACTCAATTAATTATTTCTCTTCAAAGTGGACAGGAAGAGCAGCTTACTTTTCTTTTAGCTTTTACACAGCTAACAACTGTTACTACACCCTCATGTGTGCAGACTGAATAATTCCTCTTCCCCCTCACCTCAAATCTCATTTTCTGGACCTCTAAATTGTTCAGCCCTTGCTCTTTAATTAGCAGCCCAGTTTTCCTGAAATGCCCCATCCCCACCTGGGCCCAGCCCTACACAAAGAGGTGTTGCTAGGGCTCCTTGGCACAGCAGGCTCATTTCATGTGTTTTACAGACACCTGCAAGCAGTGGTCCCCTCCAGCAGCAGGAAATTGAGTAGACACTAGTAGATCACTAAGTAGATGAAAGTCTATACAGCTGCTGGCTTGTCACTTGTCTCCTGGCCTGAAACCATGATAATTCTTACTTAAATGCAGAGCCTTGCTCTCTCCATAACTGAACTTCTCCTATTTTTATCCCATTTCTCCAATCTCTTGAAAAGTTATTTAAATACTACACTTGGCATATGTTCATCATAATTCCTCCCCAACATAGTTTATCACCTTCCTCCCTGCCAACTCCTCCCAGCATAGATTTCTAGTTCTAGCACACTTGCACATCACTGAAATTTCACAAAACCACTTTTAACTTCTAACCCAGAAACAATTACGCCTACATTTAATACATTCTGTGACACACAATATGCAGTAATCCTGTGTATTGCAACAACACTGAAGTGCATGGTTAATTATTATGTTCAACATGAAGAGACATACACTTTCTAGCAGATTATTTTTATTATCTGTAGTGTTACATTACTTTTTTTTAGCACAGATGTATTTTTTAGAGTGCTAGGGAAGAAAGTGCAAGAGTCAAGACAGTTTTCAAAAGCAATTCAGAAGACTCAGTTGGCAGTTTGGAGTATTTTTATCATCCAGTGTGCTTCCCTAGCAATGGTGTGTTCAATTCATTTCTACTGTATTTCAGAGCAAATATTATTCTGCCATTATCCTGCCTGCTAAAGGCTTCCCGTGGATCATGAGAAGTTTTACCATGCTATTTTATCATATGACAGCACCTAGCAAGCTGCACATGATTAAATTCAGTTTTGCCAGTGGAGGTGCAAAACAGCTCCACCCAGCTGGGATTAGAGGTATCTGGGCAAAAGTCACCAAGAAAGTCACTATGTAAAGTAATGACAAGATCTTCCCAGATCCAGTTTGCATTGAAGAGCCATTATGCGTAATCCTCTTCTAATTTCTCCAGCAACATGGAAGCAGAGTACTTTGCTAAATCATAGAATCCCAGACTGGTTTGGAAGGGACCTTAAAGATCATGTAGATCCACCCCCTGCATGGGCAGGGACACCTCCCACCAGACCAGGTTGCTCCAAGCCCCATCCAACCTGCCCTTCAACACTGCCAGGGATGGGGCAGCCACAGTTTCTCTGGGCAACCTGGGCCAGGGTCTCACCACCCTCACAGGGAAGAATTTCTTCCTGATGTCTAACCTAAATGTCCTCTCTTCCAGCTTAAAACGATTACCACCCATCCTATCACTACATGTCCTTGTAAAAAGTCCCTCCCCAACTTTCCTATAGGCGACCTAGCAAGACAGCAGGGATTGTCACAGTTTCCTAGTGCACCAGGGCAGCATTACACCTACTCCTACTTAATTTCAAATTAAAAAACCTAAAAGCTTAAAGAAACATTTAGCAGAACTATTTCCAATTCCAAACTCAAATGTGTCTGCAGCAACTAGATGGTGTTAAGTTACTGCCTTGATCAGTCTGGAAACCAGCACAAAACCAGCTATCATTTTTCCTCTTTATAAATTAATAAAAAAATCACAGTAATACAACAGTTGTTCTTCTGGCCAAGAATAACATTACTTGTGTGTTTATAACAGTAACTGGAGGGGGAGGGGAACGACCTTGGAGAATAGGCATGTCATATCAGCAAAATGTTCATGCATCTTCCATTCACTTGGGTTGTTACAGACCTGTTGGTTTATAAATGATAAATTAATCCCACTTATGCTTATATGAACAAAGGTAAATAAATGCATCCCTGTGCAGTGTTTGGTCTCCATGGCAAGGAAAAAATGCTTACCAAACTACAGGTCAATAGGATGTTTTCTTGCACTCCTCCACCTCAGCACATCACACAGCGTCCGTAGCATTAAGGGATTCACAGACCAAGTGAAGAAATGAAAGCATTAAGTGAAGGTATTAAGGTAATCTGAATATAGAAAGGATTGTCAGGGTAATTAAGAGGAGGAAATAGTCAATTATCAAGTGAAAAGTTATAGCGCCAACTAAAAAAAACCCACTGAATTGAACTAGACAGTGAGCCTTGTTTTCATAAATTAAAACCAGATTCTGTATCTGAAAGCTGAAAAGATGTTTCAATAAGTACATTACATAAGAATTTCCAAGGAATCATCTTGATACAGTATCAGCTCCCAGATGGCCTCCCCCCTCCTCAAGTACATAACATAGGTACGCACATGGTCACACATTGAAGACAAACTTAAGGGAGCAGAATGTTTGTTTGTACCACAGCCTCTGCCACACAGGTAGGAAAGGGCAGAAGGATAAGTTTGCCTCGTCCCAGGACAGGATCCCAACTCTGGCACCTTTCTCAAATCAGGGCTGACAAGTGACAGTGCCCACTCACCAATAATCCACACCCTGGAAGGAAGAGTTTGAGATCAAACACACTCCAAAGGAAAGGAGACTGCAAAAAGAAAAGACACTCTTCAGGTACAGCAGAGTTGCTGTGCTGAGTACATACGCTGACTGTAACTAGAAGACTGTACACACACTGGTGTGGGTAAGTTTGGACCACAGCTTAATTTTAAAGAAATAAAAAAAAGATCTCTTCCAGATACACAGCAGGCTCCCTGAACAGGGCTGTGGAGCAGCTGTTCTTTAAGTGGCCTTCTTCTAAAGAGAACATCATGTTCCCTTCTGCATGAGCTCAGAGAAACCAGGATTTTTGCCCCTGCAAAAACCACATGCATGCAGACCCCTTCCAGGCTACAACTTCTATGTATCCTGAAATGACTTAGCAGAGTGTTCTTTGAAAGTCCTTTTCTTAACATGACTGCCTCAGCCAAGAATGGACTTTTTGGGGTCTCCTATTGACTGTTAATAAAACTATACCAAGTGCTTTTCCAGCCTCTAGGAATACTGCATAGGAGTGACTTTTTTCTTTTCTTTTAGAGCTTTGCCCCAAGTTAATTATTAAAAACTACTTCCAGACTTGGGAAGAATCTCTCATATAATGCCTTTCCAAAAATACCAGTATTAGATGATCACTGTGCCCAGGGAGTAAAAACTAATACTCCTAGAAAAATATTTCCAAAACTTAGCTTAGGAGCATTACAGAAACTTTACAGTGTTGTTGAAATCTGATCAACATAACTTAATCTAAAGTTAACTTTAAATCATACTGTTTATTCTTACCGACTCTCACAATTTTCATGCAAATGTTAGAATAGTTACTCCAGCTCAGACTCCTACTGCTGTACACATCTCAACTTTCACTTGTTTGACAAGTATATAATAAATGAAACGTGTCCTTCATGTGTAGGACTGGAAGTTGTCCTGGTTTTGCAGTAAATAGTGTTGTCTTGCAATCCAGGAAGGGGTTTTAAAAATTTATTGATGGTATTTACCAAGTTTCAGCACAACTTCTCCCAGTGGGAACTACCAGTAGCTGGTATGACTGTTTTAAGAAAGAGAGGGGATGTAAAAGGTAAAAATTCTCTCTATTTTGCATATCATCCACACTGGTGGTGGATATGGCAGCTACTTGAGCCAAATCACACTTAGAAAAGAGCATTTTCATTTTCATGAGCATCTTGACATCTCCATCTTCCATCCCACTAATTACCTCCTTGCACTTACAGCCAAGCAGGAGCAGTTTGGAACCCTCCTGACTTGCCCTTCACAACTTCTAATTCCTATTGCATGCAGACTAGTAGGAATGTCATGTGGCCTCAAATAAGAGAAGTTCCTTCCTTTGAAGGTTGTGTGCCATCCATGTTTGAGACTCCCACCAACAATACAGTGCCTGCAAGGGCTCAGTAACATCCCTGTACAGCTACACCACCTGCAAACAAGGTGTCACTAAGTAATAGTTTTGTTTGCTTAAAACTGCTGTATTTTCAGACTTGGCTGCCACTCCAAGCAGATGATGCCAGTTGAGTTCTTGTGGTAATCAGCATCATCTGCCTGCAACCAGAATCGCAGTCATCACAGTTCATTACAGCCTGGGTTTTCAGTGGTACTTTTAATGATTGCACCATTGAAATGTGGAGTTGGCTCAGTTCTTTAACCTGGGGAGTGAACCTCCAGACCTGTTTCCCACCTGCAGAATGGAACCACTGTTTTTTCCTGCTCCTCGCCCAGGGTGCTGGGGCATGAGGAACACCATGACAGCCTGATCTGCTGCTGCTTTCAGTGCCAACACCTTCCCTTGAGGACAACAATGCTTGCTGGCTGCTGGGAGCTTTTGGAAGGCTGGCACAGACAGATTAAGAATTGTCACATCACTCTTTTCAAACTGCAAACTTCAAAGTCACTTCCATGACACAAGCTTTGATTTCCCTTCTGAAATAGACCTATTTTCACTGACTGAACACATGACAGTACTGAGATGAGTGCAAGCCTAGTGACAGTGAGCTGAGGACACATCTCCTGTGCACCAACCCAGGCACAGTGATTCCCAGGTGGGAGGAACTAATCCTGCTTACTCAGCATCACATATCCCTGGGCCTTACCCCCTTGGAGAGGGCAAGATACTCCATTCTATGGACAAGAATTACCAGGTTACAAGCATCCTTTCCAGGGAAGACATGGACTGAACCATCTTCATGACTGACAGTTCTTTGAACACCTTTTACAGGAGCAAAATTTTAGCTCCCTGAAGCAGTGAATTTCATTTCAGTTCATATCTGACACGTCTTACATAGACAGTTCCAGCCAATCATTTTCACTTACTGAGAAATACTCTCTTATAAAGCAGAAAGTATTTTATCTACGTAAGCATTTGATAGTTGTTTCTGTCCACACCTGTGGTAGAAAACATCCTAATGAAGACACACAAATTGGTGAGTTAAACATTCACCTCCTCCCTGTTTCCCCAGTAATCTCCTTCTAGGCATCAGTGAAACACAGAGGTGAGATTCAAAACTAATGCTTTTTAATCCTGAAACACTTTAATCCTGAGTTTGTGACATGACACTTATTTTCACAAAGGAAAATATTCCTGGTATTAAGAAGAGATTTACATTAGAAACTGGATGCTGAGAAAAACAGAAATAGTATCAACAGCTTAATGCTTTATGGTTTCCAACTGGCTTCAATAAATTCAGGATTATTTTTTTTAAGTGATAAGTGAACCACAGACAGGCTCATGAAAAATAAACTTTACCAGACTACCTGAAAGGACTAACTTTGATTTTTAATAAAACTGAAAAAAAAAAAAATAATCAGGTAAAATGCCCAACATCATAATACAAAATCTTATTGTTAATTTTAAATTCCTTTGGGAAGATGCTGTTGTTTGGCTCTCTCTTTCTTACACAACTCTGAACAACTGGTAAATATGTTTAAAAATGTGCAGATTATCCTTATTCAAATGTTTTGGCAGAAGCCCATAGAAACAGAGAAACCTTGTGTAACCTCTAGCTTATGAATGAAAAATAAAGGAAGCCTGAGAAAAAAGAAGTAAACTAAATGTGCCATGGAAAAATATTCTTTAAAAAATGGATGTGAATAAGTAGGAACAGCCCAGCGTGTAAAGGCATCCTGGGGTTTTCAGGGAGGACAGGAGGACAATGCAGACATAGGCTTCATGGAAATGTCTGCTCTGGCCAAGCAGCACATCTCAGCCCTATTGGAGTTAACTGTCCCACGGGACAATGCTTCTTCTGAAGTTTTGGCATCCTACCAGGAAAACACTGGCTGCTGTACAATGTACTTAAACCAAGACTATGAGGATCAGGGAATCCTTGGACACAGCATTAGAAGACAAGGTGGGAGCATTTGAGCCCAGCCAAGGAGACTGATCTGAAAGGTGGAAGCCTTCAGAGTAAAAGAATTGACACATGGTACCAAGAACGACACTAGCAGGCAGGGCTGCGATGAAATTAAGGAAGGCAAAAGGTAAGCTGAATATCTGGGGGGAAAAAAAATCATCTTGAAGAGTGAGAATCAGTATAAGGAATTATTCCTCAGGGAAACAAGGGAAGCGCTTTTGCGTGGGTATTTATGAGAGACCGGGCATGCCACCAACAAATGTACTGCAGGAAAGAACCAGACAATGGCAAGGAAATGGATTAAACGTGTTAGCAAGACAACTTCCAGATCCGATTTCTGTGAAGAGAGGACCATGACCTCACCACTGGATCTGTGGTGTTACCATTAAGTACTGCCCCACAAAAGCCCCAAGTCCATCACTCACTAGCATGGGTACAGTCTTAAGACAGACCACACCAAAGCCTGAAAGGGACCTGGGAGTGTCTCTTCATTGTTGTTTTATTTTTGTATTAACGATGGGTCAATTTATGTCCACAGATTTTGTAAGGCAGAATTCACTAGGGATACTGAGAAGCAGAAAACTGAGACACAGAATAAAGCTTTTGTGGAAAACAAGAGGTCTGAACTTGATTAAAAGGGGGAAAAAAAAAAAAAAAAAAAAAAAGAAAAGCCAGAGGAACAGAACATTTGAAGACTCATATGGGAGAAGCAATTCTTTTCCAAGCACAGATGGCAGCAATGGAAACACTGAAAATGGCTGGTTGGACAAACCGCTTTTCTCTCTTTGCCTCGTCCTTTGCAGCTCACTGAGCACAGCAGAAGTGCCAGCAGCTTTTCTGTGTGGAGGGTAACAAGCATAGAAAGGATGTCAGCACCTCTCACCATCCCATCGGGTTTCTGGGTACCTACTCTGTGTTCCCACTTCCAAATCAGAGCAGCTGTTTCAGATGCAGCTGTGGGGAAAACCCAAAAGCCAGAGTTTCCCTTTCACCAGTTGACTAATAGAGGTTGGCCACAATATCCAAATAAACAGGAGCTTAGAAAATGGATTAACTGTTTAACCAAGGGACTAGCCTGCTGTAAGCACACACTGTCCAATTAAAATATCCTTCTCCTCTTGTAAGAATGAACTGTCCCGCCTTGAGGCACCTTTACATTCAGAATTATTGGCACCTCAGTGAAGCACCACAGAAAAGAACAAAGCCCATGAAGCTGACCATCAGGCTAGAGGACTGATGCCAAGCTACCATGTTAAAACAGGAGTCATACAAAGCTCAGCCCATTACTCACTACTTAGTTGCTGAAAGGATTCCAGGAAACCTTTACACTGGCACTACATGGAGACCCTCTTCTTTGGGACAATGGTTCACTCAGGTCTGCAACAACATTTCACTGAATATTTAACATTTAGGTTAATAGGACCATCCTCTTGCCTAGGGATAATGTTTAAGGCACTCTTGAATCTGTGTTTTGTCTTATCTTTATTGTCATCTCATTGTTTCTATGCTCTCAAAAGCTACCTATCCTTTCTGCTAGCTCCTAGGCTGAGTTACTGCACAGACCAACCTTGAAGAGAATTAATGGGACAGAAGTGCATTAAGAATAATAGAATCATCAAGGTTGGAAAAGACTTTCAAGACCATCAAGTCCAACCATCCACCCTACAACCCCAAACCATCTTATGAAATACCATGTCTACCCCTTTTTTGAACATCTTCAGGGATGGTGCCTCTACCACTTCCCTGGGCAGCCTGTTCCAAGGCCTCACCACTCTTTCTGTGAAGACATTTTTTCTGATATTCAGTCTGAACCTCCAATGGTGCACCTTGACCCCATTTCCTCTTGTCCCATCACTGGTCACCAGAGAAAAGAGGCCAACAGATGCCTCCTTTGTTTGTTGCCTTCCAGACACTGGAGCACAATTGGACTGAAGGATCATCCAGATAATGCCCTGTCTCCAGGTGGACAACAGCAGAGGCTAAGGAAATTCTACTGAAACAGAGCAGATGTGAAGCGATACTTCCCTGACACTGTTCCAGCTTCTAGAAATCTGCTGCACAAGGGGCATGAGGCAGAGATTATGGTTGCCCTTGTAAAAGTCTTTGATGGCTTTTTTTCCCCCCAACTAATTTTTTCAGTTGTTTCTTGAATTCACAAGAGCTTTAGCACTCACACCACCCACATGAAAGCTTTCCATAACTCATCTAAGTCGAATGATAACGTATCTCTTTACATTTGATTTAATCCTTTCCTTTGTTATTTTGAAGATCCACAGCTCTGGTATTAGAAGAGATTCTTCACAATCTCTTCATGGTCCTATTCTTTATTTCACCAATAATCAACTATATGAAGTGTGCAGCAGATGGGATCCTCAGTATTGAAACCCAACATCATCCCACTCATTTGTCACAATAACTGAAAAGCCGCTGAAAAAAAAACAACCTGAAAAAAAACCCCAACTAATAAAAAAAAAAAAAGACTTATATTTTGAGAACAGACAGGCTTCTAAAGTTGATCCATTTTTCACAGGAACAAAGTTTGAAGTAATAGATCTTTCAGGAATGCTAAGATTTTATGAATATAAGACTTTGGGAAAGTTTTCTTTATCTTGGCCATTACATCTGCTGAAAAACTATAGCAATTTATTTTGTTCTTGTGCTTCCAGAAATGTAGCTGGACACAAACATCTCAAATTAATCCACTTCTGTGATTGAGCAGAATTTGAACATGGACTGTTCTCAAAAGCACTGGTAAGAACATGCATTTCTGGTATCCTGGGCATGTGGCTCTGCATTTACTGGTACCTCCAAAGAACTCAGAGAGATGAATGCTGAGTTCTGGTGGAGGCTGTAAGAGATTTCAGAGCTCAGTCTCCTTCACATCAACTTCAGCAGCAGTTAGTGAGAAATTGAGATAGATTTTTTTATCAATAAGATAGTAGAATCATCAGGCATTTCCTGTAATGCCTACTAATGCACTTGTCTAGGTCATCTGCTCAAAGGCAGAAAAGAGAGTAAGGCTTCTGCTGAGCCCTTTTTATCATTATTTTTAACCTATTACCCAAGCAATGGAAAAAGACTCCTCAGCCTCTAGTCCTTTCCAATTACAAGAACAATGAGAGCATGTGCCTGGAAAGGCCTTTGGGGAACGATACCCTTTTAACCTCCCACAGCCACTTGGTCAAGCGCTCTCCAGGGAACGGGCAAGGGGTGTTAAGCAAGTTGGGTTCTGATGCTCTGCCTGCAGCAGTGCTGAGCAGGGGCAGCAACATCCCCGAGCCTGAGCATAAGGAACTACAGACAGACCTTATCCCAAGAATGTATTTAATCTTCAGTAACACAGAGTTAAGAAAGGAGGATTCTGGTCTCTATTTTAGCAGACTAGGTAAACTGTATCAAGCAGGCACAGCAGCTCTCAAGAACTGCCTGTGTAAACATCCCCAAGTGAAAAAGGAAAGTCAAACAAAGACTTTAAACAATTTCCATGACCCGCTGTTCCTAATACCCTCCTTCAAATTCCCAGCAAAGATCATAATATCTATCTGTTAAAATTACTTTTAAAGTTTGACGTTAAAAAATACTTGAAGCTAAGCACAAGCTTAATTCAGGCTCAAATCTGACCTGTTATGTCAGTCTCAAATCTAGATTGTGTTCTGCACTGAAACGTGAAAGTTTACTAAAGTATCATGTTTCCTTTTCTCTCTGTTCAATAGAAGTGGATGCTGGAAAAAGGCACCTTATTACTATCCTACATATACTCTGTATCATAACAATTAAGTAACAGAACAATTAAGCTGCGAGAACACTAAGTCTCTTAAGTGCATCTCCAGAAGGCAGAATGGAGTGAGGAAGACCTAAGAAAACATGTAAGAATTTTCTTATTCAGAGGAAAAAGGAACTGTACACTACTCCAATTTTTTATGCTTCAGGGTATTTTACATTTTAAAATATTTATGAATTTTCCATAATCTACAGCTGCATTTTATAAATTTGTATATACTACACAAACATTTCCTGGTAACATGAAGAATCGGGATGGGAAAATAGAAGATATCCACCTTCCACAAAGTTTCCTTTTACAAATGGTTCAATGGCATTTGGACACCTGCCAGCTTCTTTTTGGCAATAAGAAAACCAGTAAGTATAAATTAAGTTTTATGAGCACCAGCATAGACCTCCCTATTCCGTTACCTTTGGCAAGGATGGGTCCAAAACCCTCAAAATATATTTCTCAGATCTCAGCTTCACTAACACAGAGACCTGCAGCCGTTGTTTGTACAGGATGGGTTTGTTCAGTTCCAACACATTCACTGGTGACCAGGAAAAGATGTCTCCTTCAGCTCAAAAAACACACCAAGGTCATTTAAATGGATCCAGTATCTGTATTTACTGTGCTGTTTCTGCAGAACTTTGGCTAAAAGACAATGCATGCTTAGTTAGCTGAAACAGACTGGAATTGCTACATTTTCAGCCTGTTCTTATACTCACAGAATCCCAGACTGGTTTGGGTTAGAAAGAATCTGAAAGATCATCCAGTTCCAGTCCCCTTCGTGGGCAGGGACACCTCCCACTAGACCAGGTTGCTCCAAGCCCCATCCAACCTGCCCTTCAACACTTCACCCCTTGCTCAGGGCAGCAGTCACCAGGGATCCTATTTAACTCCTTCTCTACAGGGTTGTACAACTGCATCCCTGTGGGGTTTGGTGGAAGCACAGATGGGAGATGCCAAAAGAAAAATGAGCATATTTTGCTTCATACACCATTCTGCCTGGGTGGTTTCTGGCAAATATCTTGCTACATATGGCAGACAGAGTTTGGCTTGTCCAGAGTTAAATGTCAACAGCTCATTGACAAGTGCTGTAACAACTACAGAGCAAATGGAAACCAATACAAAAACAAACAAAAATTTTGCTTCTGAAAACAATTTCACATTGATAACTCAACAGAAACATCTTAACACATCTATTCAGTTTTAGCCAGGCTCATATTCAGGCAGGGTGTTACCTTGTTTTATCCTCCAGTTCTCTCCTATTTCCATGAGATACTGGTTGCAAGCTCATCCTCACCATTCTTAAGATATATACATCTCCCATGTCTCCTAAAGCTAGTCCTCTTGTCAAAAGAAACACACACTTCTAGGAGATAATTTGTTTTAGGATAATCTAACTTCTCTCGGCTGACTATATACATCCTGGGGTTATCAGCTCAGCACGTACAGAATTATTGCAGATGTTCACATGCAGTCCCTCTCGGAGACAGAGAGGTTGGGTGGCTTCTCACCTCTCTTCAGCCAGAAATACAGCATCTGGTCTCACTCTGGATAATGGTAACAGAAGCCAGTTTCAGAGCAACACTGAACTCCATGGAGCTGCCCTAAGCACTGCAGCTCCCTGGGGCAGGAGCACCAAGAGAGGGGTGTCATTTAAAATAGGACCCAAAAGAGACTTAAAAAAAAAAACAACCCACACCAAGAAAAAACACAAAAACAAACCTCCAAAAAACTCAGCAGAAGGCTAATAATGAAAAATGTTAATGTATTTAATGCACAAAACTGGTTGATTTCAAAGTATTTTCAATTTTAGAAAAGTTATAAATCATTATAAAACAGAGTTACAGAACCTCAACAACGGGACTGTAATCTGTTTTAGATTTGAAATTGCTTGTAACTTCACAAAACTTTATCTAGGTGGATATTTCCTTGATGGAAATTACAGACTGAGTAACTTGAGAAAATTCCTTCACAAGCATTTCCTCCATTTCTCAAACATCATTTCCATACCTGGGTGTGGTTTTGCTATTCTCATTAAAATCTCCCCAAATCAAGCCAAGTTGAGAGCCAAAGAAAAACCCTCCTTTGCAAATGTTCAGAAAGAATGGCTAGAATGTCAGACCTACATTTCTTTAAGGGTCCTAAACACAGTACACTCCAAGGCTAAGGAGCTTGCCTTCCATCTACAATTCTGGAAAATTGTAAATAAGGCTATGAACAAGCACTGCAACAGGGAAGAAAAAGAGGCAGGTGGTGACCATGCCACAATCTGGCAAGGAGACTGAGTAGGGGTTGCTGAAATTGCTACTACTGGACTAAAAAAATTCCAATTTGGAAACAAAGACATTATTATTAAATTTGCAAAATACACTAAACTAGGAGTGACTGTCAGTATACAGCAAGGCAGCAATAAAAAGCCAGCTGGTCTTGACAAATCAATTAAATCTGGAGGAAAACAGAAAAGAAAGTAGTTTAATAAGGATTCTAAATTATCAGAAATGCCCATTAGGCAAACCAATGGAAAAAGAGGTCACAGAAGACACTTTCACAGGGATATCGTGATTCTGCAAGAATTCTGCCTTTCAAAAATAATCCCCCAACAGTAAAAAACGTCTGTATATTAAGACTAGATACCTTTTAAAATATCCCCTTAATCCACGTTCTACAGCCTATGTCAAAAGTTCCCTAATACATGATCAGATACTGATCATGGAACGATGTCTGGAAGGTAAGACAGCAGCTACCACAGAACATAGCTGCACTCTTACAATTTTCATGAAGACTGAACACAGGCCAGAGCAGTGAACACAAACCCTGGCTCCTTCAGCCACCCTGCTGTCATCAGTTACTGACTAACAGGCTTTCAGTTTTCAGCTGTAAATCCAACTCAGCCAAGGGATGGCAAATCCCACATTATCCAGCTCCCGCCTCTTCCACACAAAGCAGCATCTGTAGCAGCATCTCCTTTGTAGAACCTGAGCTTTACCTCCTGCAGCCCTGGCACAACAGCACTGCCTCTTCAGCCAGTGTTCTCATCCCATCACCAACAAACTGTGCTGGTATTTCCTTTGAGGATACTCTTCAAAGCCCGCCAGATTCTCTTACTCCTGAAAGTATCTGTTCTATGAAGTTCTCTATGCAGCTTCCTTCAGAAACAATAAGCTTCAAACCAGACTTTAATTTTCATCCAAGTTCTCATTTTGGTTATTGCCATCTGGTTTCACCTCTTTGAATTAAACTTAAGACAAATTCACATGTGATCTTGACACACTACTGAGGGGTGACCTCACATCCTCATAGACCAAGATGCCCTTTTAGAGCATCCCAATACCTGGACAGCACAAAGCCTTGCCTCTGTTCTGCTTTCTGTACTTCTGACAGCCACATTAAGGTGATGTTGGCCAATTTTTATCAGGAATGACCAACAGGCTCCAAGAGCATGAGTATCCATCCTCCCACATCCTGCAGGACTCTAGAACAAAATTCCTCTTGCATATAAAGGCTACAGACTTTGCCTCAATACTGGACTCTTCAAACTTCACCCCACTGTTCCTATTTCATTTCCATAACTGGGAACTAGAAGGCAAACAACATTAGAGCAACCGTCACAATTTTCATTGCAGTATCTTTTCATGCAGAGGGCAAAAAGACAACATTCTTCATGTCAGGACTCCTATGAACCTCCTCCTACAATGATAAACGGTTCAACTCCTCAGATAGAATGAAAAGTGGTGATAGGGTTTTACCTGCTGAGTGGGAAAAAGTGGGGAGACATAGGCTGACTCAGAGGACAGAGGTGACCACTCCTTCCTGCCACCTACCCCTTCACCAACAAGCTCTCTTGAGTCTACAAGTGCCTAAATCAATACAGCACATCTCCAGCCTGGCTTCTGTGCAAGGCTGCTTAGAGAAAATAGTTTACACAGATGGGACATATCTCACCCGCCCTTATGTCTCTCTATCAACACCATCAGCTTTGAAAATCTGCCCTAAATAAAAACAAAACTGACAACACGTTATGTCTGAGGCCAGCAGGGCTGCCTATGCTGAGCATGTGCTTGGCAGAGTTTGGATTGTTCTCTCCACTTTCAATAAACAACTCACTTATAAATGGAAAACTTGCTAATGTTCAAGCATTCTGCTGTGTTCAAATGTCAGGAGGATTATATTCAGCTAAGTCTCCTAGAGTGATCATCTCATTGGCCATCAAGTTCATAGAGACGAAGCTGTAGGTTGCCTAAAAACTAGCAGGACACAACACAGCCTTCCTTTGATCCCAGGGACAAACACTGGTCTGGAACATTTTCTAGTTCCATTAACTCTTTACCAACACCTAAAAATAATCCTTTAAATATGTTTATTTTTACAAGTTACATTAGGTGAAGAATACAGTTGAACAAAATAGCTGAACACATATGGCAATGCTTAAACAACAGCTCAATTTTCTGTCCCAGAAGTCTGTAGACAAACACAATAAACTTCAGTTACACACATGACAACTCAATGTACTGCACAAAACACACCAACAACCCCAACAACAAAAAGACAAAAAAGTATGTTTTCATAAAAAACAAACTTCATTTCTTTTGTAGGAGGAACAGCTAAGGAAGGACGGAGTAACTGGAACAGACAAGAACAGAAATAGCCAAATGCAATTAAAGGGCATAAAGGCGCCAAAGATGAGCCTTCCTAAGTAAGATCACATCTTCAGTGTTGTGTCGTGGACAGTGGTCAGTGCCTAAGGAAAAGAACTAGGCAACTGTATTCCCCAACACATTCCCCAAGCCTGCAACAACTTGTAGTTTAGGACCAAGTCTTCTGTACTGGTATGAAACAGACTTTATAGATATTTCTTTCAAGAATACGTCCAACCGCTTTCATGTAAACCCTCAGCACCAGAGTCTTGTTGCAACAGCTGCCACATTGTGTCCATCATGCAAAGAAGTGTTTATTTTTGGTTTTTTTGAACTTCTTACTTCCATTTGATGTACCTACATTTCGTTGGGGAACGAAAGAGAAACTGGGAATGAAAGAAGCTGGGAATGACTGCTTATCTTCTGTCTCACTCAGACACCTTTCCTTCAGGCCCAGACACTTGCAAGTCATTCCAGTACCTCTCTTAGCCCCAGCTGTAAACAGACATCATTCCATTTTCTCACATTACTCTAAATTTACTGAAGCCAAGTTTAACCTGCTGGTTTATTCTCCAATCACACAGTTCCCTAAGCCAGGTACTTTCGCAGCTTTAGAGCTGACTATGCCAAAGTTCCTCTGAAGCACTCAGGCTTTGTTATTTCTCTGTCACTGCCTTCCTCAGACAGTCTGTGAGTGTCAAACAGCAAAGGTCTCCTATGGCTTCTGTGCCACTTTAATGGTAACAACCCTCCACTACAACTACAATTACTGCTTCACCTTTTCTCATCTTTTAACCACTCACTGGTTTGCTAATAACCATCCTCTCTTAGCCTCAGAAAGACCAGTTCTCTGAAGAGGCTGCAGCAAAGGACCATGTCAAAAGTTGTTTGGAAATCTGAGGGTACCTTCCACAATGGAACACCCTAACATCAGCTGAGCTTTTTGAGTCCTTTAAGATTTGTCAAGTACAACTTCCTTTTCTAAAAGACATTGACTCCTCCATGTTTATATAAAATCATGTGCCAGATAATTCTAATCTGTATTACTCTTTTGGCAATGCTGCACAATGCAAAGCTAGATTTCTGCCTGCTGATCCCCAAGCACCCTGGAACTCTTTTGCAAGTTGGCATCATCTCTCTCCTATTTATTCTCTACTAATGCTGAGGATGTTTTAAATTGAAAGGTTATACACAAATGTTAATAATTCCACAGTTTTTTTCTGTTTAATCCATCCTGGCCTCTAACACACTGATCCCTGCAGTCAGTTACTGCTCACTGCCCTCTTAAATTCTTCCATAAATAGTTGGGTTTGAGAAGGGTTCTGGCTAAGAAACCATGAGGAGCACAGATGCTCATTTATTTCTTTCTGCTCCACCTTCTGCAAGTGATGCCTTCACACCTTAGTCCTCAATGTTTTTTGCAAACTTTTAGACAAGCTTCTTATTCCCAACATATTTGGAAAAGAACTGTTACTTTTTATACTTTCTGAAAGCTGTTTCTCTGATTTTTTTTGGCCTTTCCAAGTGTTTGTTCTTTTCCGTCTTCCTCACTTGGTCATGACATCAGCTTTTGGAAGGATGCCTCTGACTCGGCAGCCTTTCCTCCCTGCTGTTCCACATCATAACTTTTCTCTCTCTCTGTCAGCTTTTGACAGGGCTGAGGCATTTGCTCTGCAGTGTAGTGCCTTGAAATAATCTTCACACTACCTCCAAACATCTCACCCTTTTCACTGCTCCTTTCAGTTTCTTTTTAACCAGCTTCCTCATTCTGATGTACTTTCCCTTTTGAAATCCAGTATCGCTTCTCTCTGGATTCCCTGAGCAGGTGTTTCCCCAAAGGTGTCACTGTGTTCTACTGTGTTTCCCACTGTCAAGCATCACACACTCTATTCTATAGTTTTCCTATCTACAACTTTCAGGATTTTCTGATCTTAAGGATTCTGTTATTAATACAGTTATTTCCCTCATCTGACATTTAGATTTAAGACACTGCACAATTTCCCCATGGGAAATGTCACTCTGTCATTTTTATTTCCCCTATAACTCGGTATCAGGGTCTTCCCATTGGTGTTTTCCATCGACTTTCTCAAAGTCCTGTTTGACACTCACATAAAACCTACAATCTCCAGGTTACCCACCTTATTTCTTAAGATTTCAGAGTCTGTCTAGAAATACATACACATTTGGTCCAAATTTCTACTTTTTTTCATGTCATGTCAATGCTAATCTAAGAGGAAAACTGTCACCTGATGACAATGACAGTGTGAAGACGGTGGGTGGACGTTTTAGTGCTAAAACAAACCCAACATGTTCAAGAAGAGCTGGGAAGTGTTGCTTGAAGGATTAGCTAATAAATTCATGCATCAAGCATGTTAGTTTCTTCTGGACTTCTAAACTTCTGCTATTATTTGCCGACAACAAGAAAAAAAAAAAAAAGGCTATAGATCATTTAACAGGAAAAAAAGAACCAGCAAGTGAATTTTCTACTAGTCACTGCAGACAAGAGACAAAACCTACACCAGTTAAGCCAGCAACACGAGAGGAAGGAGGGAAAACTTCTGGTGACTTGATTTTGGGGTTAACTTGTATATAACTGAGAAACTTGTATGAATGTAACAATGTACTATGAAATGTTTCCATAATTATTATTATAATTTCAAAGTGTCCATGAACCTATACACTAAAATAAATGAGAATAGACTCAATCATCAGCACTTCTCAAGTCTATTAAAAGAAAAAAATCCAACAAAGAGTAATTTCTCATGCAGAGCTACAAGCAAGTCTAGAGGGGAAGAAAGCCAGTGGAAGCAATAGTGAAAGGCTGCATGTAGTGGACTGAATAACTTTAGATACTGAGAAAGATAAGATCAAGTGTAGCTGCTGTTGGCTTTTGTTTCCTACCACCCCAAACATGATAATCTGCCACTATGGAAAAGTGGGTAGCTCAGCTTATTTGTTGGCTTATCACACTGAGTTTTCCCTGTTAATTTTACAGAAATTGTGAAAATCATTAAACTTCTTCAAGAAAAGTCATTAGTATTTAGCTAGTATTCACAATTTAAGTATAGAATAACTGTTTTCATTACTTCTGTTATGTTATCCTTAGTAAATACATAAACATGAAGAAAGATGAAACAGTTCTGCTCATCTCAAGAAACAAAAAATAACTGCTCTCTTTGGAAGCTCAGCATGCAGTGCATTACTGACCAAAACATCTTCTTCATAACCTCAAAGAAAAGCAAAAAGTTGGACCTTGCAAGGGGTTTTATTGTCATTGCTCATTGAAAAAGAACTATGGCAGTTATTTACCCCTCACCCAACTCCTCCTGTTAGCATTCATGTTTGACACCTCAAAATAGCATATCAGTGAGAAAATAAGCTAAAGCTGAAAGCTTCTCATTAAGTATGATTTTGTTTTCAAACACCTGTTACGCCAATGCCACTACCTTTTACTGAAGTATAAAATGCTGAAATTGCTGAATGCAGAAATTGCTGAAAAACTGAATGCTGGACATAAGGCTATAGACCACATTTCTAGGTCAAAGGCTAAACCCTCATAAAAAGAAAGACAAAGTCACAGGAGAACAAAAAGCATCAGTCCTATTACACAATCTGGTTAAACATATCAGATGGCTGTACAGCAGGTTATGAACTGGCATCTAGGCACCAAAAAGTATTTAAGTGCTATTGTTCATTCAGGGAAGCCCTCCCTTTCCCTGCCTGTGTTCTTGAAGCTGCTATGGTTTTATAGACAAGCATCACTCCCACCCCTTGAAAGAGCACAGAAAATAAGGTCAAATTGACTAATATTTTCCAGTTATTCCACTACATTTCATACTATATTTTAAATCCTCTTGAGCAACAACTACTGCTCTAAATCACACCAAAGAAGCCACAGAATCTGCAGGTTAGTTACTTGGCATTGACTCATCCCTAGAAGAAAAACTCTGGGCCTTGCAGTCACACTTTTTGCAGTATTTGAGAGAACAATCCCCAGCAATGAGAACAAAGAAAGGCAGGACCCCAGGCAAGCCAGACCCACCACTTTCTATGGCCTTTGTTACTCAAAGTAGTAACAGCAATCCTAGAACAGACCTCTTGTCATCTGGGAGGTGCAGAACCACACCACACAGTCAGCACACACTTAGGCTACAAAATTCAGCTGTATGTTTCAAGTGTTTTCATTTTATTTACCATTTATCACAAAGCCAAATACCAAAGAAGGCAAATTAACATAAAACCAAAGGAATATACAAGACACCGTGAGAACAGGTTTAAGAAGGGAGACAAAATGTTTACATCATCTTCCAGAGCAAGCCAAAGGAATTCTCAAAGCCTGGGACACTTTGGCCCAAGGGAAATAGGAACAGGAGAGAAATAAATTCTTTCACCTCTGGGTTGAAATCCAAGTCAGGCTGGTAGTAGCAACAACCATTAGCTTAACATCTGCTAGTTGTTTGGGAACCCATGTGAAGTGAGTTATATTCCTTAGTGTCCACATCACAGTCCCACTAATTGGCACCACGTTGGCAATCCAAACACAGAGGTTAAAGTCTGAGCATACAGCAAGCATAGGCTAGAAGATTAGTCAACTTCAGTTTTGAGTACATATGTGATAAATTATACCTTTCGTATATGTAACTCCATCTAACTGCCCCATCATCCTGTTCTGCCCTCAGAATAAAATCACAAATCCAAGCAAGCCAACAAACTGTCACCATTCCCTTCTCAAGCGCACACTTTCTGAAGTAGTAAGAGACAATATTAAGTTCATTACTATGCAAAGTAACTTAAGTAACTGCTGAAATTTTAAGCAAAATACTGTACAGCATAAAGTATAACCTAAAGTGTTTGAATATCAGGCATCAATATCCAGAAAACAGTAACTTTTTCTTAATTTCAGTTTTTAACTCAAAAAATGCAACTCAAAATGCAGTACAAATATAGTCTTAGACATCCCAAATAACAACACGGCTCTTTTCTCTTTGTCTTTCCTTCTTCTGGAGCTTCCCAACAATGTAAAAGTGCAAAAGAAAAAAGCTGACCTAAGAACAAGACACATGAGCTTTTAGAAAATTATTATTTGTATTATCCCATGGTAAAACATTTGTGCTTGAGGACAAGGAGAAAAAAAACACACAACAAAAAAACCCACAAACAACCCACCAACAAAAAAAATAAATCAATCCTTTCTCTCAATAGCAATAAAAGTGAATTTTCATATCAGCTGAATATGGCAGCATAAAAACCTGTCTATAATGGAAGGAAACTCAGGTTACAGTTTAGAAGCTGTTCCTGATGTTTACACATCACTTCAGTTTCAAGAACTGCTTTTGACAGGAACATATGAAAGCTGTTGAGCGTTAAGAGACATATGAACAAAGGCAAAAGCATTGGCTTTGCCAGAACTCTACCAGAAAACAGGACCACGGAGGGACCTCTGGAGGTTTCCAATCATGGGCTGCTCAAAGGATAGCCGACTTCAAAGGTGGCTGAGGTTGCCCAAGGATGTTTTAGATGAATCCCCCTTTCACTTACCCTTGCTCTAGAAAGATTCAAAGTTCTAAGCTGTTTTGAGAAGTAATAATGGGGAGCTGCCATTAAGAACAGTGATAAGCTGAAAAGGAAACAAACCTAATCTAAATATCCATTAGTACCAAGGTTTGGAGAACTTAACTTGGCAGAATGCAGACTAGAAGATGGGAGATTGTCTGAGAGAGCCTGGGAAGCATAATCCTCCCAAGATCCATGTTTTGTCTTACGTTGGAAAGGTATGCTCAGCTCTGTTAAGAAAAATGCAGGCAGTGGCAAAAGGCCAGTCTGCATGAAAACAAACACGCCCCAGTAAGTCTGCATTCCACAGTCATAAAAAGGGATGCATTTTTTTCCCCTTCTTGAGCACAAAACACTTGCAGAGTTAACATCCAGGGAATTTGATAACATCTAAGTTGCCTTAAACAAGAAGAGTCTGCTCCTTCTAGCAGTCTGCCAACCGTCACCTGGCTCCCCTGTCCTCTGCCAAACCAGACCAGTTTAACTCCTACAGAAACACTCTGCCAGTTCCTCATGTCTGCACACACACTGCCAAGGACTTGGCGCTTCTTTTTCAGGAGCTTGATGGACCAAGGGATCTGCCTGATACAGCAAGACAGCTCCTTCCTCAGGGCTGCAGGATCTCTGCCAGGCTTGTATCTGCTTCAGGCAGCAAAGACACAGGTTTCTTTTCCCCATCACTGACTACTAAAGCCTCTAAGGTGGATCTTTTTTACTCTGTTCTGCAACTTTGAGTAGAATAGGATCATGCCACATTTTTTAAATGCCAGACAAATTCCTTCTGCTTGAAGACACAATTGTTTGCTTCCTTTAAAAAACACACCACTGCAAATAATTGTATTGACACTTGAGGTGGGGTCTTTTGTGCCATCTGACAGAGAATTCCCAGAGACTGTGATGGCTGCCAGGACTGTAAAACATGCTGGAGGAAACCAGGCTGGCACTAGAGACAGGGCTGCTGTCACTGCTCTGCCTCTGGCTGCACTCAGCCACCAAGCTGCCAGTTCAGGACATACTGAAGTAAATCTCCACAGAATCACAGAATCATTTTGGTTGGAAAAGATCTTTAAGATCATCAAGTCCAACCACTAAGCCAGCATGGCCGAGACCACCACTAAACCAGAACTCATTCCTCATGCTACAGGAGTTAGTTGTGTGATGAGGTCCGAGGAAAGATTATAAACAAATGATGTCATGACCTGCTTTATTGAGCAGCACTGGCATGCACTCCTGAACCCTCATGTAGATCTTAAGTAAGTACTGATACTCAAATTAATGTTTTCTCACAAAACGAAGAATAGAAATAATACCAAATCCATGAGCTTCCTAAGAGTAATTCCTCTCCATTTGGAAAACAGGAGGGGTTCAAGAAATAACTCCTTCTCCACAGGGGTGAGAAGCAGGAAGGAAGGAAATGTGAATTACATACACCTCTGGATAAGTCCCCCTTCAGAAAAAGGAAGGAAACTGGAGTTAACTAAAAAGAGCATGTTTAGCATCACTGCACAAGCTGGGAAAAGAACCTGCAGCCAATCCTGGCAAAAGATAATGCTGCCTCCTCGTGTCATTGCTGGACTGTCCACAGACACTGGAGAGGTGAAAGGGCCATTTTTCACTCCTTTATTTGCAAAATCACTTTGAAGTTACCTACAACTCAGAGTCACTATTTGCTGGTCACCTCTCCCCTAGGTCATCCTACACTTCTTGGTAACAGGTCTGTTAAAAAACATGTGTTTTCACTTTAAAAAAATTTTTATTAATAAAAGGATAACTCATAAGTGAGTGGAGACAAAGGCTCTGTTGATACAACAACATGTGGATTAAATCTGAAAGGAGAAAGAAAGCTGTTCTCTTAAACGGACAGTCCTGCACAGAGGGCTTATATCTAAATTAGTGTAATAAATCAATAGGAAAGATTTATCTTTGCCTGAAATAACCATTTGTTTAGGCATGGAACAAGAGCAGTTTAAAATTGCTCTGGACACTGTACACAAAAGGGTTTATTCAGTTTTGCTCTTTTTTCTTTCTTTGGGGATATACTTAAAACACAAAAGTCCTGCATATGCTTTACTTAAAAATATTTACTTCTTGGCACTTAAAGCTATGACAAGTCAGGCAGCCAGCACCACTGAGCTCTGAGCTAAACTGTTTCTACTGAAAAGAAAAAAAAAGACAAAAGTTACTTGCTCCATTTACATTATTATTTTAGGCAGAAAACTGGCCTAAATTTATGCTTTTCCCCATTACATTCCTCTCCTGTATTTTTATAAACACACGCTCTGCTTCCACCTTTGAATTCTATTAGTAGTGGCATTTTCACTCTTATTTAAGCAGGAACTACTCTTCAGTTGTTGCTACCTACCCATATCCAATCTCAAGTTGCCCATGTCTTCTGAGACCACCAGAAGGACCTCAATCTGGGAGCAGCCCTATGGCAGGGAGGGGCTCAGGAGACTGCAGTCACAAAACCATCATCAAAATACTGCCCAAAAACATGCATTTGGTCTCCAGACCCCAAAAAGAAGCCACTGCTGATGTACAGTGAAAAATAAGGAGGACTTGGCAGAACATTTGAAGCACCACACTGACTGTAACTATAGATGAGACTAAGAACTGGAGCCATCTTTTTAAATAAAAATCAGATGGCACCTGGAACTGATTTCAGGGCTAAAGCGAAGATGACATAAGCATCTACTAATTCCATGGAACACCTCATGCCATGAAGATGGCATTGGCTAACCCATGTAAACATGTCACCAAACAATTCCAACTGGTCTTCAAAGACCGACAAAGACCAAATCATCATGAAAATAAACTTTCAGTTCCACGGTGTGAGAAAATATTTGTAGGAGATGAGACTCAACACTGGCAGAAAGTGTTTCACACCAGTACTGGAGCTCCCCTTCAGCACGTTCTGTAGGTGTCACTGGCTCCTACATTACTATTACTTTTTTAGAACACCAAAACTGTGCACATGGTAAAACACAGGAGGCAGCATCTCCATATGGGATGGAGTGTAACACTGAGGGGGAGAAGATTTTGGCTAAAGTCTGTCATTCAAAATGTCATTTCTAATTACAGAAATCACAAGAGCTGAACTTTTCCAAACCATTAAAAATACAATCCCCAGCCTCACAGATGAGATTTTTTGGGGCTTGGGAACTGTTCTTTCTTTTTTTTTTTTTTTTTTTTCCTACCAGGGGAGCCTTTATTCCATTTCACCTCAAATTCCATTTGCCAGTTAGAAAAATAAAAGTTTCCTCAGAAACTACAGCTGATGGAGTCATTCAGATGCCATTCTGAGGGTCAGGTCTGGGCTGCTCACACTCCCTGACCCACCACCTTTGCCCCAGGGACACTGCTGTTGCCAGCCTCCCAGGAAAAGTAGTGGGACATGGTAAGCATCCCAGTTATTGTCTCTGCATTTAGCCCAAGTTCTGCAATGCTGCCTCGCCAAGACCTTACTGTAAGAGCTGTTCACCTTGTTCCACCCAAGTGCCATACAGGCTGTAGGACCCTCCCCACAGGGCATCCTTCCACACCTGTGCAGCCACCCACATGGTACCATGTCTCAGTTCAGCTTCTGCTGCCTCCTCATATACCCTCTAGTTGGGGCAGACACAGAGGGCTCCTGAGAAGGAACATCTCTGCTTTCCTTCCTTACTCCAGGCAATCCTTCTTTGTCAAAAAGCTAAGAATGAGTCACACCAGTGGGACAGAAGGGGAAGGTGCCGGAGGAGACTAAAACTAGAAGAAAAAGATGACCTGAGAAGTACTTCTTGTTGTAATTTTGCTCTAATTTTGGAGAAGTGGAGTCTCATGGCCATTAGAGTTCATGGAAGCACTACACTGTACTTTAGGATACTGAGCAAAGTATCTTCTGGTTGTAGCACTGATTCTGCTCTGATAAACTCTCAGCTCATCAATGTCCACCATCTTTATCCACCAACAATAAAGGTGTCATCTCAGTAAAGATAAACCCCTGGCTAAAAAGAGCAGCCAATCCCAGCTGGAAGACTTCCCAGTGAGGAGATGGTCAGTCAGCCAGACAACTGGTTTCTGTCTGCAGCTGTTACTGCCCTGTTCTGTGTCGATGTTCAAACCCCATCCTCACACCAGCTTGTCCCTCATCACTGAGCAGCACGTAAGCACCACCAGCAAGGGGCCACCTAGAACCCAGCCACCAGCAACCATGCTGGGAGGTGGGAATTCAGAAACTGGAGTAAAGCAATACATTAAAGCTGAGGTTTATGCTCTACAGGCATTGTCCCAACACAGGCAACATGCACCTCAGCTGTGCCAAGCCTGCCCCCTGTGGGCAGGATTCAGTGCTAATGGCTGAGAAAAATGTTTCAAGTTACACCGGTTTCGGATGTGCTGCTTTAAAAGCAAACCGAGGTATGTTTTGAAGCAAGTTAAGATTATGTTTATGTTTACAGACAATCTGACTCCTGCGTACAAAGAATGCTTCTCCTTGGACCAAAAAACTAAAAACATCAAGAAAAGTCAAAGGTAATGCAAATGATCTGCAAATGATTCCAGAGCAGGAGAAGCACCAAAGCAGTTGAGCAATAGTCATGGTCTTAAATGTGACTTCCCTGACTCCTGCTTTGTTCAGTATTTTAATTATACTTTTTAAAAAAGCTAAACCACTTCAGATTTCAAAGCACATTTATATACATTAAGTGTCCCAAGGTAAAAAATCATTGCCCTCTTTATTACAGAAGGAAAGTGAAAGACAAACTATTTGTCAAAGGCACAGACTGAACTGATATAAAAGGACTGGAATTAAACCCCAAGTGTTCATAAGGCAACTTATTGTTTCTAAAGCTTTTTTTTTTTTAATATTATAGCAATAATAATTTTAAAAGGTTCTAAAATGAACATAAGACAGTAAAGTAATGAAGTAAATGAAGTAATGAAGTAAAGTAAATGAACATCAAGACAGTAAAGGCCATAAGGAAGGCAACTTATTTAAATTAATTAATCCACAATTGGAAAACTATAGTGAATTATTAACAGATTGTTGCTGGCTCCAGCACAAGGATTAAATCAGCCTGCAAAGTAGTCAACCTTGCCTTGCATCACAAGATAGGAAAGTACACAGGTTAATCCACCCTGTGCTGGATACTTTCTGCTCTGAGGCAGCAAATCACATTTGCAGGGGGACATGTCCCCGCAGAGATGAATGCAGCCCTGCCGGGCGCCTTTCCAGGGGCCCTCTAATGGCTGCAGCTTCATCTCACATCACGTACAAGGGAGACCAGAAAAATTCAAAGCGAGACTTTCCAGAAATTTCTCATGAAACAGCTTTGTTTCCATTTGAACAGAAGGGGTGAACAGTTAATACACACTAACTGAAGACTGCTCCTGCACGGGCTTTTTATATTTCCTGGTATTATGCCAGCTCTTATTGGTAAACATTTCTGTGGGCAGCAGTACTGGAGAGAAACCAAAACTCATAGTTCTCCTGTTCTGAGAGAAGAAAGGATACGGAATGAGATGGGGTTCCAGGGCAGTTAAGCCAGTACAGCTTCTTAAAATAAACTGAGTTCTACACAATCTACTTTATCTGTAACAAACTGCTGGGCAACTTTTCAATATCGGATGTAGTTCAATGAATCTTCACAAAGTAAGTTAATATCATGAAGTTCACAAATCAAAACTGAATTGTCCTACATCTATTCCCAATATACCACATGACCATAAAATACTGATAATTGGTAAGGATAACTTCACCTAGGAGTGGTCACACAAACTACTGTGATGAAATGCATTTGTTCCAGGTTTGTACGACTGGTACTTGGTTTACTGTCAAGTTCCCTTTCACCTTTCTCCATAAACTAACAAAACATCACACAAACTTTGTATTGCCTTCAGAAACAAACACTACACAGAAAAGCTGATTCTGATTCTCAGAACATAAGCTAATTCGTTCTAGTAATAATCTCAGTGTCAAATTGTCTGAAGAGGATTGCTCCACTTCATGATCTACCCATAAACACACGACGCAGAAGCAGCTTTGCAGCGTGGAAACTGAACGGTCAGAGCAGCCCATGCAAGTGCACTCATCCTCCCACCCCGTCTTGCACCAGTTGTCCCCAAAGCACCCAAGCTATGATCAGCAGAAGGTGAAAGACACGAACGAAGTAGCTGTGAAGAAGCAGGAATTCCTTAAGCTGCACTGCCCCCAGCCTGCCGGCTCTGGGGTTGGCCCCACTTTGGCCAGTGCTGCTCAACACTCCAGACCCAGCAAACTCACCCAGCGGGGAGGATGGTGAAGGTGTTACCGGCCGAGTAAGCGATGTCTGTGGGATTCCAGAGCTGCAATGAAGCAAACAGGGCTGTTAACCCCCGAGCTGCCTGTACACGTACTGACACAGCCCCTCCGCTCCACGGGTCCCAGCTTCAGCACCTCTTTCTGCCCTGTCCTGGACAGAGACTGGCAGGCAGCAAATGTCCTCTCCAACTAGAGTCTTACACATCTGCCAACATTTTTTACTTCTCACTGAACATCTTTACTCTAATGTTAGGATCATGTGGCTAGGAGCCACAAAGCCTAAGGAGAACACCCTCCCAATGGTATAAAGCGGTCAGAGACACATCATCCTGGTCCACATAGATTATCCACTTGAACAAAGAGAACATCAGGAACCCTCCACTCCCATCCAGGCCAATGACCCAGTAGTAATTGCTGCTCACAAAACAAAAACCAAACAATAATGCTTTCAACTACCTGGCCCTCAAAAAACAGCTTTGCTGCAGTTATTTCTCCTGTAAAGCAAACCCACACACTCTCCTTCTCAAAAAGCCAGACCCATTTCCCATTCTGTTCGTAACAGTGGGAGACTTTAGTCCCCAAAAGGCATTTTCTAAAAATTTTACACACAATTGTATAACCCAAGGAAACCCACGTGGAGCAGTGTTGTACAGCAAGCACTTCCCAAGTAATGCAAGGTTCCTCCTGTGCTCTTTCACATTTGCAAACATTCCTCAGCACTACTATGTTCCAGCCAACATTTTTCCTGACATAATAGCTTATTCCTTGAGAAGGTTCAGACAGAGTTTGACATTAAAAAGATCAGCAGCAGACAGACAGTGTCCTGGATGTTTTGAAAAAGAAAAAAAAAAAACACAACCACTTTTCTTTCAAGAACATGTAACCCAAACAAGACTCAATGAATGTGTGTGAAAATAAAAAATGAGCCTACAGTGCCTTTTAAACGACAAAGCAGAAAAGTTTTGGCACAGAATGAAAAATGTGGAGATACGTAAGAGCAAAAAAGGCCCTGAAATTGGTAACTGAACTACCCAGTTACATGCAAAACTGCAAGGGTAACTAACCCCTTGCATTGTAAAGTATTCTGCTTTTTGAAGGCAAGATGAGCAACAGCCAAGAATAAATGATACTGCGTGGGCATAGGTAGCCACCAAATGAGAAAAAATAGCATTATCTTAACAAGAACAGTCTAACATAACAGCAGCCACACATTTAGACTTAACATGAAGTGAGATGTAGCAGAGATTGAGATGTAATAAATAGGAATTGATTTAAATGCATTAAATATCTGTTGAACCAGAGGCTCTTCTGCTCCAGCTCAGGGACATGTGACGGGAATCACAGTAATGCCAACCTGAGCAACATGCACCACGTAAAACGCACAGGAATCAGAGCTCACCTGTGCTGATAGAAACCTGCAGCTCTGCTTCCATGGACAGACTCAGCAATGGTTAATACTGAAGCACTGAGCAGAGAATCTGACTTCTGTACTAGCACATAAAAAAGAGCCTTTGCCATCATTTTGTGCTTCAGCAGCTGTGTCACCAGCAGCACGTGGGGTCTGGGGGCACAGCAGCTCCCAGCTCTTTAGCAGGACACTGACGTTCAGCACACCTTGGGTATTAACGTCAAAACTGGTTCTAGCCCTGTTCCTGTTCAAACGTTTATACAACATGAATTAAAACTTTCTTGCTCTGCCTAATTCTTCTTTTATTTGTATTTACTTTTTTCCTCACTAGCAATTTCCCACTCCTTCCAGATGCACAATGCTGCAACTGAAAGCAGGGGGCACACACAGCTCAGGGCTAGGGGGATGTACCCATCAGAGAAGAAACAGGGATCTCATCTTGTACAGGTGAGGGGACTGAAGATGAGCGATTTTTAGCCACTTCTGGTATGATCAGATTCCAAAACACTTAACCTTTCTTTAGCTTCATCAGCCCATCTATTTCTTGCAGAAGACACTGCAAAGAGAATTATTCTATAAAACCTGGTAACACATCATTTCGCTTTTCTCACATAGAAATATCTTTGACAACAGCAGTTGCCTCCAACAGGTCTATTTCTGCTTGGAGCCAACACCAAGATCTGTGCCCAAATAACCATCCCAGGCAAATGGCAAAGCTGAAACAAAAAAAGTTATTAACTACTTAAGCATGGTTTTCTTGCTTGTTTTTTATCTGCAGACCATAAAACATTATTTGCTCCAAATCATCTCAAACAGCTGGACAAGACTTGCACCTTCCAGGCTCAAGTTAATGCCACTGGGTAATGCTGCAACACCAAACCCTCATGAGGATTCATGAAAGAAACAAGACTTTTATCCTCTGGGAAAACAGCTTTCCAGACTTCTCAGATGATAGAAATCTAACTGCAGTTCCTCTTCAGCCTTCCTTTGCCCCATACACACACACCCTCCCCTCTTTGATTTTTCCTGCAAGAACCTATCAGACTTTTATCACAGACATCTACCATAGTTTTTCCTACACTACATTAGCTTATTACACATTAATTCAATTTAAAGATGAAAATGTGAAACAGCAAGGTGCTCAGTAGTTGGTGTATCTCCTGTTTCTGTTAATGTAATTCAGTTCCTCTTACACTTTGCTCAGTTCCTCTATGACCAGCCCTTCCTCCTCTGCATGTGATTACAAAGGGGAACTCATGAGGCTGTCACAGCACCAAGCACCCTCACAGAGCTACAAACAGTTTTTTAAAAAGGCATTTTTATCTTAAAGGCAGTGGTATATAACACAAACATGACAATTAGCTTTTGAATCAAAGTATTAAAACACTCATAATTCCAACAGACTGTCTCTGTCGAACTCTTTCTTAGCCCAGTGGTGCCTGTGCCCACCACCCCTCAGGGGATATCACTTCACAGATCAGCAGGTTAATTAGTGTAAGTTTGGCTAAAATTATTTTTGTGTGTGTTTAGAGGACCACTCACTTCTGCCTCTCATTTCCAGCCCAGCTGCCTTTAGAGCACAAGAGAAATGGTTTCAGCTCTTCCAGTTCCTGTTTGCCACGGCTAACATGAAGGACCAGCACTGCCCTGTGCCACTGGCCAATGAACGACTGGAAGTGCTGCAGGTTAGTCCTGAACCTCTGCACACGTTTATTTGGTGCAGTTTCATATGACCAGCATGTCCAACTCCCCAGCAAAGAGCTGAGGAAAGTCTAGTGCAGCTGCTGAACTGTGAGCACAACAAAACTCTGTGCAGGTGAGAGTTAGGATTTCTAACAGCATTATTGCCTTAAGAACTCCCAACTGATGGTTTCTGATGGATCATCTACATTCCAGAATATGCACTTTGCTGGTTCTACTCCACATGCTAAAATGTGACTATTCCTGCTCTATTGGTTGCACACAGTGGGAAAAACACAGGGGACCAGAAGTCAGAGCTGTAAGTGGGGCTCATGCCAAGAAGCTGACAGAGCCATAGGCAGGGGCCTGTTTCCAAAGGAACCAGGGAGGCAACGAGCACACGGTGCCATGGGAGAGGCAGTTTCACTATCCACAGAAGCACAGGGAGATCAATTTATTTATTTTAATTAAAAAGTCATCATTTCAGATTGAATCAACAGATCTTCTAGTTGACCCTATAATCCAATACCCTTGTATAAAACCTACTACCTTGAAGGCACTCGAGTCCTATTGAAACAAAACTTTGAGGCAAAGAGATCACAAAATCCCTTTGCAAGAACTTGATGAGATAGAACAAGTGCCAGCAGAGGCCCAGCATGAAAACTGTGCTCTTGCTGTGGGTGAAAAACTTGTATGATACCTTAACACATCAGACTTGGTTGGAAATCCCTTCCTGATATCAAATCTGGATCAGACTGCAAACATATGGAGAAGACACAGTAAATGAGGGAGGGATTCTCTGACCTGGTCCAGCACACCCCTGTGCTCACTGTGAGCTCTGCTCTCTGTGACTAATACTGATCATTTAAAGAACAGTGCAGGAAGAAACACACTACCTCAATCCAACTTTCCTCTGTTAGAGCAGCATATGGAATTCCACCTTGAAGCACAGGTTCCTCCAGAAGCATAAGATTGCTTAAACCTACCTTAATTTAGATCTACAGCCCTTCAAGTAACATTAAAATAATAATAAAAACAAAACATTAAAAATCCTGCTATTTCTGCAGCCAAACATCCTTAGAAGTACAGAGTTCCAGAAGATGACTCACTGATCATCTCACTGATCTTGCCAAACCACATGGGCATCCCTGCACCAGCAAGTTGCCCAAAATTTCAGGTTTCAGCTCATCTTCAAAATTGTTATCATTTCAGCTAAGGAGTTGTAATAATAACAAGAGCTGAAGAGCTCAGATAATGGCAAGCCCTTAACCTCCCCCGTAAACTACCCCTATCATTACCCTCCTTCGCTGCTAGGAAATTGTGTCATATTTAAAAGAATTTGTGTAGCTTTGACTTTCAGTTACTGGATCTCATTATGCCTTCGTTGGAAAGACTGAAAATATTCAGCTATCAGATAACTTTCCCATAGCCATGGATTTCCACAGAGTGGCTGAGTCACTTCTTAACTGTCTTCTCTTGGACATGCCTGAATATACTAAGTATGTTAAGTCCATTACAGGGCTCATTTTCCAGAACCAGAGCATTTTTGTGGCCTCCTCTGAACTCTCCAGTATTTTCATATCTTACTTGAGAGCTACTCTAAGTGGACATGATGTTCCAGCAGCCTGTTCTAACACCACCACATGCACACATGATCACTACCACTTGATTCTCTTTAGAAAATGGAAAAAAAACCAACAAAACCCAAACAAACCAAAAACCAACAATCAAATAAACTCTTCCCACAATTGTCAAGTTCAAATTGCATCACTGATGCAACTAAATCCTGTAAGTCACTCTCTGCCATCTCTGTGTTTCTCGTAAGGAGCTACTGTGGTTTCTCGCCTTTACACAAATTTTCTTCATTACATGAAGATCCTTCTCCCACTTGGAACCATCTTTCCAGAAAGGTCAAACCAGACTACACAGTAACATCTCCTCATTGATCAGCTCATCTCTCTGTCACCACTAAACTTCAACAGCAAATGTTATAAACTTTCCTTTGGATAATTTCAGTCAGTATCAGTATTTGAACAGTCAGTAAGTGGAAGAGCTGACTGGAAGCAGCCCACTCATTTATGTCTTTCAATTACTGAGCAAGATGCAAGATTTGTTCCTATGCACGTTCTTAAATTCCTCCTTGTTGCCTTCCACCAACACCTGTGCTTAATTAAATTGTCAGGTTACACTAGAGTCAAAGTCCCCAGAGAATTTCTGCTATGTGATGCTAACAATATCAGTTTACTTAACTGGATCTCGAAATACCCCTCAAGAAAGAACACATTGTGGGAGGGAATCTCTTCTTCAGGCTGTTGTTGAGCTTTTAACCTCTACCTTCACTGATACTTGGAGTATCTAATTACTTAAAAAATTTCACCTGCTCATTTTATTTTATTCCTGCTACTGACATCGGGTTAAAAAACACATTTAATCTTTCCACCTGTGTGGACAACAATGGTGCTACTCCCACTGAACATTTTTCTCCATTTTCTCAAGCCTTTTTAAGCCACTGGCAGGGAGTTCAACCGAGTTGTTTAAACTGAGCTGTCTGAAAACACCACCCTGCCGCCTGTGGCAGGGCTGCCGTCGGTTCCTGTGACTTCCATTAGTAACTAATTCACTCCAACGATCCGGAAAGCTCGGAACTGTGTGCGGTGGCTTCGCCAGGACCGTGAGTCTGTCCCTCCCGGCAGCGGGTGCGCCCGCCCGGCCCCGCTGCCGAGAGGCA
>NW_009952587.1:29451-30411 GCF_000747805.2 Chaetura pelagica | reverse complement strand
GCAGGGCACCCCAAGCATCACATCACCTGCCCGGGAGCGTCATCCAAACGCTTCTTGAGCTCAGGCGGGCTTGCTGGAATATGGCCATAAGAGTATCTGTTTTTCATTTACAAACGCCACCAAAAAAAACCCCAACAAAACCCAACACAAAACCCACCTCACTGCCATGCTGGTCCTGGCAGCTCCCTGCACTGCCAGGGGCTTTCCTCGGGGCTCCATGATTCCACCCAAAAAAACCCAACCCACACAACAAACACAAACACCACACACATTCCACCAAATAACACCCACAACCCCCCCCTACAATCTTGGCCACTAGAGCATGCCCTGAACTTCCACATCTAGACGTTTCTTGAATGCCCCCAAGGACAGTGACTCCACCACCTCTCTGGGCAGCTGTTCCAGTGCCCAACCACTCTTCAGTACAGAAATTCTTCCTAATACCCAGTCTAAACCTCCCCTGGTGCAACTTCAGGCCATTTCCTCTGGTTCTGTCATTATTCACTTGGGACCAGAGCCCAACTCCCACCTCCCTGCAACCTCCTTTCAGGTCACTGTAGACAGCAATGAGGTCTCCCCTCAGTTTTCATACTCAAACTAAACAGCCCCAGTTCCCTCAGCCTCTCCTCACAGGACTTGTTCTCCAGACCTTTCTCCAGCTCCTCTGGACACGCTCCAGCAGCTCCACATCCCTCCTGCAGTGAGGGCAGAACTGCCCCAGGGCTGGGGGTGCAGCCTCTCCAGTGCCAGCACAGGGCACCATCACCCCCTGCTCCTCTGCTCACACCATCCCTGCTGCAGCCCAGGCTGCTGGTGCCTTCTTGGCCACCTGGGCACTCGCTGGCTCATGTTAAGGCCCCTGTCAACCGTAGAATCATAGAATCCTAGGGGTTGGAAGGGACCTTGAAAGATCATCTAGTCCAACCCCCCTGCCAGAGCAGGGTCACCCAGAGCACATCA
>NW_009952587.1:24684-27649 GCF_000747805.2 Chaetura pelagica | reverse complement strand
TCCCGGGATGATGCTGGCGACCCCGTCCCTGGCGGTGGTGAAGGGCAGGTTGTGTGGGGCTTGGAGCAGCCTGGGCGGGTGGGAGGTGTCCCTGCCCGTGGCTGTGAGGTCCCTTCGGACCCAAACCTGTCTGGGATTCTATGAAACCCACTGAGAGGAGCAGGGGGGTGGGCGCCAGAACGGGCAGCAAGACTTTCCCATTTTTCGTTTTTGAGGAAATAACGCTGAAACGCCCGACAAATTCAAACCCGGAGTTTTGTATCCTGCATGCCCAGCAGGACTGGGAGCAGCGATGGACACAGCGAGGAGCCCCGGGGTCCCCAGACAGCCCTGCCCCCCGGCTGAGGCTGCCAAGGTGCCCCCATGTCCTGGGGCTGCCCCTTGGGAAGGGAGAGCAGCAGCTGCCGGGGCTGCTGCAGGAAGGGAAACAGCCACAGGAAAAGCCTTTTTGTCTCAGCTCCCAGCATGTCCACACAACTGTCTGTCTCTCTGCCTGCCTGCCTGCCTGTCTGTCTGTCGGTCCGTCAGCTGCCCAGTGGGGAAGATGCATTTAAGCTGTTTTATTAATTAGCAGTAAGAAGAGCTCAGGTTGTGCCATTGGGGCTGGGACAGAACTGTGGAGCCCTGGGCAGGGCAGTCACTGTAAGGGACAATATTAAGCACTGAACTGGTAAATTGGGTTATGGTAGAGAGATTTAGGTTATGGTTGGACTTGTTGGTCTTCCAGGTTCCCTCCAACCAGAATGATTACACAATTCTATGATTCTATGAATAGTGAGCACAGCATGATGGTGCCTGAGAGACTTTTTAGCCCTGATGATAATTGTCTGGTGT
Organism: Chaetura pelagica; assembly: GCF_000747805.2. Taxonomy (NCBI): domain Eukaryota; kingdom Metazoa; phylum Chordata; class Aves; order Apodiformes; family Apodidae; genus Chaetura; species Chaetura pelagica. Next base: position 26,815 of record NW_009952587.1, on the reverse strand, counting down.
AATAGCCATGGGTTTGCCCTTGCTCAGGCAGTAGATAAATAATCGACACCCACCCAGCTGTCTCCCATGTTCCTCAAGAGTGCCTTTGCAAAGAGATGCTGCGGAGACTGCCCAGACACTGCAGTACATTGGGTGCTAGCTGTGTTTCCTAGGTCTCCGTATAGATTTTATTAATCTGGTCTAGTGGAAGGTGTCCCTGCCCATGACAGGGGAGGTAGAAATAGAGGGCCTTTAAGGTCACTTCCAACCAAAATAGGCTGTGATTCTGTGTCTGAATAGTCATTGACTGGGAAAAGGCTCAACAATGCTTCCGTGTAGGTCAACGGTTGGATGTTTGGTTTTTTTTTTTCTCTTTTATAGCACAGTAAAGCAGACTGTTAAAGCAAGGTTTGCTGTCAGAGCCAGCTACCACCTCATCAAGAGACACAGTCACTCCCTGGCCTCCTGCAACATATTTTCACCCCTGAAGCACAATTCCTCTCTAGGCAGTACCAGGAAAGTGCAGGGTTTCAGGTTTGGTTTGTTACCTACCTACCATTTCTCTGCAGTGATAAGGGACCAAGCACACCTCCCTTTCTCACAAAGACATTGAGACACTTTTCCCAGCACACTGTAACTTTGAGCCATCAACCATGAGCTGCTACCAGCTTTGCTAATACTTGCCTGTATTTAGGTGGGAAACTGGACCAGAAATATTGACTTGTAGGTGTAGTTGAAACCCTTCAGCTTTCTCCCTTGCATCCCTTCTATTCATCACTGTAGACTGCTTCAAACAGTCTTCCCTGCTTGGTCTGGTCCTGCTGCTCCCACTGTCTGGGCAAACTCTGCTCCAGGTAGTGCAGTTTTTCTCATTACAAGGTGCTGGATGGCAGACAGCTCGTTTGTTACATCCAGTGTGTTTTACCAAGGAAGGATAAAAACCTGAAGCTCAGCTTATACAGAGCCAGGACCTGAAAGATGACCTGGAGCTGTCTCCTGCCCCTCAGCTATGATTGCAGCTTGTCAGTCCAGAGGAGCTGGTCACAAGCCCAGGGACAGCTTCTGCACCCCTCAGGAGTGCAGCGTGGATGTGACCAGCTGGGTGCCTACACCCAGGCACCAACAGGAGATACCCTCCCTGACCCTTGGGGTGTGTGTGTTTTTCTCCTCAGGCCTTCGATAGAACCGTTGCGAAGGACAACTCATTAGCTGTTGGCTTCTTTCAGAGAGGGTTTGTCCACCTGCAGCTGGAAATGTAAGTGAGGCACATTGGCTGTTTCAGTCTTTGGTTTTCTCCTTTTGGTCACACTTTATTCCTAAACTTAAATGATTCTATGATTCTAAAATTTACTTATTCCAGCAATCAGTTCATAAGGTCCCGTTTGACCTTGTAAACCATGTCACAGGTCAGCAAGTCTTCTGTCTGGTAAGACTGAGAAGGTATGAGCTGCACAACTCCAGGGCACCAGAGGTGGCTAATATAGGACATGACTGTCCCTGAGACACAGAGAAAGAAGCTGCTTCTGGATGTGGGGCTACCAGGAGGTCATGTTGCCATTCATATTTTCTTTTGGAATTAAAAAAATACAATTGCCCTGCTCAGTGTATCTTCATGTGGTATATGTGAGTCTGGCCTTCCTAAAAATGCAGTGTGCCCACAGTGCCTGACCTTCACTCTCTGCAGGCAGTGGATTTTTGGGCCTGAGCTCAGTCTCACTGATTTAATATTGGGATTGCTCTGCTAGTGTCATGGGATTGGGTACTCCTTGTTTCCAGGGTTACATCACAGTGACATCCTGCTCAGAAGTGGGTGGAGGGTTTTGCAGGTCCTGTTTTTCCTCCAAAGTTCAGTTATTCTCTTTCCCATTATTTTTCCTCATGTTTTCCAGACCTTAATTTCCACAAAGTGAGTATCTTTATTTGTGAGAAGGAGTTGAGGGGAGCAGTTCTGCACTCATGGCTGGCCCCTGAAGCAGCTCCATGCTCTGTGCCTCTGCCCCAGGGGCTGCAGCCAGGGCTGCTGGAGCTGCCTCCTGGCCCTGCTCTGCTCTGCTTCAGGCCTGCCCTGGGCATCCCCCTGCACCAGCTCAAGGGCAGCACAGCTGGCAGTCCTGTCCCCTGCCCAAGGAGGTGATGGCCACCAGCACCCCAT
>NW_009952587.1:21681-24239 GCF_000747805.2 Chaetura pelagica | reverse complement strand
CCTCAGGTGCTGCTCCCACCCACCCGTGTCCACTTGGGCACCCACTCTTGGCCATGCTCACTGGCTCTCAGTGGTGACCACTGCACAGCCTTTCTGCACCCATCATTTCACTGCCTGCAGCCTTAGTGGGAACATGGTCTGATTTCAGTTGTGTAGCTGGTGAATATTCAGACTAAGAGACACTGGGGAGGGGCTGTTCACAGGAGCTTTTAGCAATAGGATGAGCGGCAATGGCCTTAAACTAGAGCAGGGGAGATTTGGATAAGACATTAGGAAGAAGTTTGTTACAATGAGGGTGGTGAAGCACTGGAACAGATTGCCCAAAGAGGTGGTGAAGGCTTCATCCCTGGAAACATTCAAGGTCAGGCTTTAAGAGACTCTGAGCAACCTGATCTAGTTAAGGTCCCTGTGCACTGCAAGGGGGGCTGGGCTAGGTGACCTTTAAAGGTCCCTTCCAACCCAATTCATTCTAAGATTCTATTATTCTAATTCCCTCCATATCTTTGGAGTTCCTCTACATTTCTGCATGCAGTGCTCTTGGCCATGCATGTACACACACCATCAGCAGGGGTTTCCCAGCCCTCACTGTCCCCTTAGGTATCTGCTGGGACAGAAATGCCAGCTGGGCAAGGAGCTCAGAGCATTTGTCAATCTCTGCTTTTTACACTGTCTCCTCCTTGGAACTGTGATTGTAGTTCAGGTATCAAAACCTACTGTTCACCCCATCAGTAAACTGTGCAGATAATCCCAGACACTGTGTTCATTTTGTTCTGACTACCAACAAGGAGACGACAGGGAATTTTCTGTGGTCACACGATGACATACACCTCTGGTGCAGCTCTCCTCCTCCAGGCTAGAGAAGAATGTTTTTTGCTTGATTTTTGAACTTCAGCTTTTTAAGTCTCGGTTTCTTCTGTCATCTCTGCATTGTAGGTATGAAGCAGCTCTCTCTGACTATCATATGGCCTTCAGTCATCTGAGAAAGAATCCCTTCATTGATTACAAGCAGCTGGGGCTGAGGTACATACTCTATGCATGGGAGGTAAGAGTCAACAAGTCTCAGCAGTCCTGCCTCTCCTCAGGGGTGCAGCAGCAGGTGTTGGTACCCCCAGAACTTTTCAAACACATTAGAACAGGAAAAACTTTCTGCTTGCACTTTTTTTTAAAATAACTTAATAGTGAAAGTCATAAACCAATGTAATCTCTGAAGAGTTTAGCAAATCACACAGTTTGAAAAGTACAACTGTTCAGAGCAGATGCACAAGGATTTGTATATTGGGGTTTTTTAGCTCACATGTGCATGTAATAGTTACACTTACATGAATGTAAATATGAGCTTCTCTGCTCTAAAAGCTAAAATAGTTTAAAATGTAGAGACATGGGAGCAAAACTGGCCCATTAGGAAAATTCTAAGAAACTTAAGTGCATGAAAGCCTGTCTTTCCAACTGTAACAACTGGTCTGGAAGCTCTGCTTCCACAACACTTCACTTTGCAGCACTTACCCTGTTACACCAAGTCAACTTGGCACATCCTGTGCAGAAAAGATCTGAGTTGCTTGTAAATACTTGTAATATTTGGAATGTAAAAGACTCCTAGAAACTGTGCTGTGCTGCTAGGGTTCATTTTGTCTTCTCCCTGTGTCCACACACACACAGGCTGAAAAGCAGATTCAGGATGCTGTGCTGCTAGGGTTCATTTTGTCTTTTCCCTGTGTCCACACACACGCAGGCTGAAAAGCAGATTTAGGAAAGAGTGTTTAATTCTTTTACTTCCGCAAGAGTGAGGAGTCATTGTGCAACTCAACTCAGGCATGTCCAGCAGCCCATCCTTCAGTCTCGGTTGATTTTCATGCACCTTATACCTGTCAGGAAGGAGTTATCTTTGGCATCCCTGGTATTACCCAAACCTTATTGGTTTTAACAGTTTCAGTGCCAAAGTGCTACCTTCTTTGAGCTCACACACCCTGAGGAACAAGAGCTTCTCTTGGAAAGATGCAGGGCTGCAGGAGTGGCCCAAGGGGAGTGACACTGGGAGGAGGTCAGTGTGTTTCTGGTGTGAACACACAGGCCCTCAGTCCACGTGCTCCAGGGCTTGGCCTCTCCCTGTGCTGACCTCCAGACTCATGACCTGTGTCTCAGTTTGGCTGCCTCTTGCTCTCCCATCTACCTGCAGATCATTTTTCAAAAGACACAGACATAATCCTCCTGCAGAACTGTGCCATCAGCTCTCCCCACACGTGGCCTCTCACATCTGATATTCTCCAGGGAGAGGAGATGTGCTGTATGGTTTGAAAACCCAGAAATATTTGCCTTTTTGCAAGGCTGTAGCTGTTCTGAGCTGAGTGAAAGCTGCTGTCTGTCTTCTCTGCATCTGTGCAGGTGTTCAGGGTGGCCTGACCCACCCCCCCCAGCAGCAGCCTCCAACTGTCAGCATTAGGGAGCAAAAGAAAAGCATCCAATCAGCTGCACCTCTGTCCTGAGCACAGATTTTACAAAGCAATTCCCAGCCTGACCACTCAGCAGAGTATTTGAGAGGCAGTCTGATAGGCCACACTTGT
>NW_009952587.1:12269-21644 GCF_000747805.2 Chaetura pelagica | reverse complement strand
AACTTTCCCAGTCTTAGCTCAGCACACAGATGAAGGATTCCCAGCACCCTTCTCTAACCCTCCCATACTTTGCTGCTTCACCACTAACATACTTAGATGCTGCTAAAGGGTAACAAGCTACAGCTGGCACATTCACAGCCCCCAACAATGTTAAATACTTTCTTAGGTTCTTTTGCAGTGAAAGGGAGTCAGAAGGAAAAGTAAAACAGCGCAGCAAAAAGTAACACCTGGTTGCATGCAGAAAGGAGCCCATGCAGCTTGCCAGGAAGATCCTTAATGGCCTTTTAGATGCAGAGAGGATGAGATTAAAATTTGTGCGGTACTGAAGTCTTCATCTGGAGTTTCCCTGCCTCTCCTTGCCTGGAGCAGAGCTGGCAGCCCCAGCACATCCAGCAGGCTCACCTGCAGCTTTTAGCTTTTTCCACTCTGATGTTGGAGATTTTTTTGGCTGTGCTGCTCAAGTGCCTTTCCTGTGGCTGGTGGGGAGTGGGTTGGAGCTGCTGCTGTGTCTGTGGTGCTCCAGGACCTGGTCCTTGTTTCTTGGCTGAGCTCAAGAAGCTGTGCTGGTGCTCAGCCTCTGTGCTCTGCTCCCTGGCTGCAGGTGCTGTACAGCCTGGCAGCAGCGCAGTGCCGCCTGCAGCAGTGGCAGGAGGCCAGAGCCACCCTGGACAAGGCTGTTGTGTGGAGACCTGAGGGAAGAACAGCCATCCTGGACATGGCCCTGGAGCGCGTCAAGGTAAGACCACCTCTGTGAGTTCCTGGGTATGTGTATTGGGCTCAATTAAAAAAATACTGAGCAAGTCCAGAGGAGGCCACAGAGATCATCCGAGGGCTGGAGCAGCTCTGCTCTGGAGCCAGGCTGGGAGAGTTGGGGTGTTCAGCCTGGAGAAGAGAAGGCTCCAGGGAGACCTTAGAGCAGCTTCCAGTGCCTGAAGGGGCTCCAGGAAAGCTGAGGAGGGACCTAGGACAAGGGCAGGGAGGGAGAGGACAAGGGGTGATGGATTAAAACTGGAAGAGGTGAAATTTAGATTAGACATTAGGAGGAAGTTCTCTAGTGTGAGGGTGGTGAGGACCTGGAACAGGTTGCTCAGGGAAGCTGTGGAAGCCCCATTCCTGGAAGTATTCAGGACCAGGTTGGATGGGGCTTGGAGCAACCTGGTCTGGTAGGAGGTGTCCCTGCCCATGGCAAATGTTGGAACTGGGTGATATTTGAGGTCCCTTCCCACCCAAACCAGTCTATGATTCTATGAAGTACAAGATAAGAATATGTTAATTGTTGTGTGTTTGGGTTTTCCTGTCTCCCCACCTACTTGGTCACCTGGTAACAGTCTAAGCCATTTGCATGTGATGCTCTACCAAACTAGTGCTTCAGCTAATCAAGTAATTCCAACCTCCCCCAAATGCTTCATAGCACAGAAACACCATAGTGGAAAATTACGGGATAACCTCCTAGGATGGGGAAGTTTCTTTCTGGTCCCTGATGTCCAGCAGCTCAGTTGTACTTGTGCTGTAAAACAAGTTGCCTTATGCAGTGTTTAAGTGCAGATTTGGGAGAGTCTCAATTTTCATGACACTGGCTAACTTTTTAAAATCCCTTTGACCTCAGTGACAATTGGTGGCCACTCAGATATGAATGACAATCACATTTAAAGCCTAAGTAGTGTGGAAAAGTGTTGCCAGAGTTGGTTCTAAGTGGTAGTTTCCTGTTAGACACTTTTTTATGATCAGGAACAAACTGCAGGTCTCTGATCACTCTTCCTGGAGGGTTCATTATTTTGCCACCTCTATGCTTCTATGTCTTATTTGTATCCTTTTTAAGATAAGGTCATCTCTTTTAGTGTATCATTTATATTCAGTACAAGCATGCTGCTCAGTGGTTGAACAAGGGAGAAAGGAAGCAACAATTGAAGTAAAATAGGAAAAGTGCTTAGAGGTTTGTTTAATTTACTTTATTCCACCCCTTCCACCCACCCCATGCTAACAGGGTAGTGACTTAACACTGGGGTGTGGATTCTTGAGCTCTTAGTTTGCATGTGTGTGTCAAACTTTTTCAAGTTAACAGCCATATTTTTTGCCTCAATGTCTTCCTGGAGCTCATCTCACACACACAGGGAAGCTGTACTTGCAGTCACTGCTGTTATATTTGATTTAATATTAACTGATGGCTTTACCCTGATCTCTTTTCTCTGCCCCAGAACCGCCTGTTCTTAGAGCCTATGCAGGTTCCTCTTGGGGAATTTTTCAGACCACGAAAGAAGGAAGTTGAACAGCTGGACTCAAAAGATTTCCTGGGTAAACCCAAGGTAACAGACACGTGATCATTAACAGCAGGCAGAGTTCAACCCCACCTTGTGACATCTCCAGAGAGCATTACCATTGCCCACTCCACTGGTGGAGACCCAAGAGCAGGTCCTACTTGCAGCCAGTCACAGCATCAGGGACACAGAAGCCAACATTTGTTAGAATTGCCTCCTCTTCTGTAAAAATTGCACTTTGGTGCTAAAAAAACTTCCTAGTCTTGGTCACTTTAAACTCTGAAAAATCTGAGCAAGTACTTTGGGAGCCCTGTGGTTGTCCTGTTGCTACCAATGACATTTTCAAGAGGAGCACTGTCCTCCATCAGCATTCTCCTACTCACTCCTGCATTCCCTCTGGGACAGGCAGGCATTTGAGAGACAGATGCTTTGTCACACCCTGTAACACAAGTGAACAGAGCATTTTTCTGATCCCATCTGTGACCACTGCAGTCAGCAGAAGTGCCACAAGCCAGGAAATTGTGACATAACAAGGGGAAGGGAAAGTAATTAATTTATGTGCTTTAAAAAAAGCTTTGGACTAAAAAAAACAGGAAAACAAACAGCTGCAGCTGGTTTGGGAATCCAAGTCTGCTTTTTCCACTATGTGCATGGCTCTACTTAGGATGTCAGAAGGAAATGGGGAGAACCTTGCATGAAGTGTGAGAGTCTTTTCATCCAGCCTGGATTCTGTCACTTTGTCCACTGGCAGGTGATCTCGTCCATCATTCCCAATGATGAATACTTTGGCTTCGAGCCTCTCAGGCCTCAGGTGAGCAGAACATAGCTGGGAAGGGAGGAATGGAGCAGTCATGGAGCTCCAGGTAAGGCCTCAAATCCTAACACCAGCAGGGTAAGAAGGTATCACTGAAAAAAAACAGTGCAACATCAGACAAGATCTACAGGGCCTTTCAAAGCCACGTGGTGGGCTTCAGCAGAGCCTGGGACGGACTCAGCAACATGAGTCTCCGGCCCTTTGAAGATGCATTTTTTTTTCTTCAGCATATCAAAACAGCAGTGGAGACTTGGCCATGCTCAGCATGCATTTGTCCAGCACTTTAGTAAAATATGTCAGCATAAGCATGGCTGGCTGGCCCTGTGGTAGGAGTTTCTTAGCACCAGGGGTAGGGGAGAAGATTTTTCTACTCACCTTCTGAGGGGACAGAGCAGGAGGGGGAGAAATAGAAGGTACATCCTGGAAAGGTGAGCAGCAAACCTCTCTCAGGATGCTGTGGTGTGACAAATGCCCTCAAAAGCAAAGACACAGCAGAGTGTGGGCTTCAGAGGGACAGCAAATAAGGTGGCACTGTTGCTATATGAGGTACTGTTATAAATAGCTGCTGTTGTTCCTCCCACAGAAACAGGGCTTTTATGAACCCAGCGCTGATGCTCTGCAGTAAGTGTTTACTTCTACTCATGTCCAACTCTGCTCTCTTTCTCTGTTCAGAAGGTCCTGTTTTGTTCTCTGATGTCTTTGTCCAAAGACTGAGTGGGATCCACACCCACTTTCCACCAAGGGTGGAGTGAATGACAAACAAGCAGAGGCTTGTGTGGCTGCAGGTCACACTGCAGTTCAGGGGTGTCTCTCCTGCAAGAATCTCAGGGCAGTTTGCAGGAAATGATTCAGTAATCAGGAAACATGGCATGGATCATGCCATGGCCAGAAAATGGAAGCAGAGAGAGGTTGTGGGATCTGCCCAGACCTATGGCAGAGGATGCTCAGCTGTTCCATCCTAGTTCCCAGGACGAGGCCTCTCAGCCATGCTGTGTTGATCCAAAATCAGTCCTGGCTCAAAAACCACAAAAGGCATTTAGTTTGGTGATACTGTTACCTCAGGGTTGAGTTTAATATTTTTTTGGTGTGGAGGATGTTTTTTAGTATAACCAAAATGGGCAGTTGCACTTGGGAGATCTGTTTTCCAAGCTCCTTTTTTTCCCAGTTGTACCAAAGAGTAGCCATGGAAATCATAATTTCCCAACACCTGAAACTTTTGGCACGTGCCAGTTTGGGTCAATGCAGTGTTCTGGCTGAAAACCATCCAGCACCAGAACTCCAGATTATTGAAGGTCTTTTTCTTCTCATTCTTTCTTTCCAGAGACAGTGAGTCAGGCTACTGTCGAGTTGTGTCCCACTATTGCCCTGAGGACTTGGAGAATTTGGCAGTGAAAGCCAAGAGCTTGGTCTTTGTGCTGGCGCGAGGAGCAGACGGTTGGGCTACAGCCATATATGATGGACAGGTAAGGAAAACAGGTGGGCTTTCCAGCTCACCTCCACCAGCAGAGACCACAGCCTTGCTTGTGAACAGGAGCTTGCTGCAACCCTCTGAGCATGTTCCTTGGGGACCCATTTGTAGCACTGCAGAGCAGAGGATGAGTTCAGAAGCCCATTTCCACAGATGAGTTGCTAACTATAGATGTCTCTGAGACTTCACAGAATCACAGAATGGTTGGGGTTGGAAGGGACCTCTAGAGATCATCTAGTCCAACCCCCCTGCCAGAGCAAGATCCCCTAGAGTACATCACATGGGAACACGACCAGGCAGGTTTGGAATGTCTCCAGAGAAGAAGACTCCACAAACTCTCCAGGCAGCCTGTCCCAGGGCTCTGTTACCCTCACAGTGAAAAAGGTTTTCCTCTTTTCTCCCACAAGCTTCTTCCATTCACCTCTGTAGCTCCACAAGGGCACATTTTGGAGCACTTGTGCTCTCCACCATACAGGATCTTACAGTAGGATGTAGGATAACAGACCTGGGCAAGGACCCCATTTGGAGCAGTATTTGTCACAGGGCTCTAAGGAGCTGAGGAGACACCTTACCTGGTGTGTAGTGTCTCTGTTCAATTAACTTTAGAAAGGTTTTGGGAGGGCTTCAGCTGAGCAGGAAGGTTTTATGAAGGGCTGTAGAGAAGATGTAAGGAATTAAACCCCTGCAAATCTGACATCTTTCTGCAGACCAGGGATCCGTGGTATAAACAGGTTGAGTAGAAACAGGTAAATAAGACAACACTGAAAACCTTTTGGTGGTGGAAATCACTTCTCACATGTCTACTCGAGTCCTTTGAAAAGAGCCAGTGCACACCTGGATGAAGTTGAGTCAGTGAATATTTTATCTGCCCATATTTCAGAAAACAGTCAGATTTGTCAAAAGACCACTAAAAGAACCAGTGGGGTCTTTGAGCAGGAGAGGCAGTGCTCTGGGGGCTGCTAACAGTTTAAAATACAGAAATAAAGGGTGTGTAGAAATTAAAAGCGCTTTTTTTTTTTTTTTTTTTTAAGAAAGGGTGTCCCCAGAGATAATCTGTAACCTAAGCAGTCAGCATATTCCTCAGTGATACAGCAATAGGGATAGTGATCATACAATAGTTTGGGTTGGAAGGGACCTTAAAGACCATCTAGATCCAACCCCCTGCATGGGCAGGGACACCTCCCACCAGCCCAGGCTGCTCCAAGCCCCATCCAACCTGCCCTTCAACACTGCCAGGGATGGAGCAGCCACAGCTTCCCTGGGAAACCTGGGCCAAGGTCTCACCACCCTCATAGTAAAGAATTTCCTCCTAATAGCTAATCTAAATCTCCCCTCTGCAGGTTTTAAACCATTGCCCCTTGCCCTGTTGCTACATGCCTGTGCAAAAAGTCCTGCCCCACTTCTCTTGTAGGCCCCTTCAGGTACTGGAAGGGGATACAGTGCTTCTTAAGGTGATCATGTTCTGTGACAGACAGTCAAACCATTCAGCATAACCTGAAGCATCTGGAGCTAAAAGTGAACAGTTCCAGAAGTATTTGAATGTGCTGCTTGACTGCTCAGTGAAGTGTCAGGTGAAATTCCAAGTAAGAAAGAAAAAAGTAGGCAGTGGGGGTGTGGGGGGAAACATAACTATGGGCACCTTCATGTGTCAGTAGGGGTTTGCAGGGGCTCCAGCAGTGCAGTGGGGCTGGCAGGAGATGGGGCTGGCAGGAGGTGGAGCTGACAGGAGGTGGGGCTGGGGCTGCCACAGCAGCAACTCAGGTCTCACCCTGCTGTGCTTTGTGTCCTGCAGAAGCTGCGAATACCCTGCTCTCTCCTGGAGCCTGCCTCAAAGATGGATAAATGGGTGAGCTGACAACCTTGCAACCAGGGGTGAGGAAGGGAGCAAGAGATGCACTTGAGACATTTATTCATCAGATTATCACAGCATAGGCCAACTGAGAAATGTAAGAGAAACATAGAGTGTGAAACACTGGGGCACCTTGTCTGAATACCAAGTGATCCTGAACAAGAGCAACAGGGGATTTAAGAGCAGAAAATATGGTTATTTTTGTATAGACAGGAGGTCTCTTAACAGCAAAACCTGGGGGCTTGGACTTGCAGCCAAGCCACAGTGGCTTGCACCACAAGCTGCTCTAGGTTCTGTTATTTCTTACCTGCCATGGGCTGGTGGATCACACCAACATGGGCATCTGCCACAGCGCTCCTGACCCACTGTAACTTGTTGAGGCCGTGAGGGGTTTGAGGGCATGAGGCACATGTTCATCCGTTCTGCTCCCACAATGTCTGCCACCAGATGTGACACAGGAGCAGGTGAGGAGTGCTCACCTGTTTCAGTTCAGCAGCAGAGGGAGAACAAGTTAATCACCTGCAGTGGGACAGTAACATCTTAAACAGGCACCACGTTTGCCTTGAGGCCACGTGCCTAAACCCTCACCTTTGACTTGGGAAAACTTCCTTCATCTCCCATCTCCACCACATGCATATCCACACATGGTCCCAGTCATTTTCCATCTGAACCCAGGGCAGAAAGGTGCAACTCAGATCCCTATTTCCTGAAAGAGGTTTTTGAAGTACAGAGTTGTTCTGATGTTGCTATGATTATTTTTTTTCCCTCTAAATGAATCCCTGGCCATAGCACACACTTGGGCACTTCCTCCACTTTGAACCCATCCAAGTTCCCAGGTGAACTGGCAGATGGTGGAGGAAACTTTCAGCACAGTGTGAGCAAACTCCCTCTGCTCCAGAACTAGCCCAGCAAGGGGTCAGAGGCCAAGGAACTCTCCAACCAAACTCCTCATCACCTCTGCTACCCATGGGAGCTGCAGAGACCACTGAGAGTCTGAGTGCTCCATTTCACCCAGTTAATGAACTGGTCTCCCTGGGGCTCTCTCTGGAGTTACACCTAGAAATTTATAACTGGCTGCAGCCTCTGTCATGCACACCAGCCCTGCCCAGTCTCTGGTGTCTTCTGCTCACTCCTTTCTGATTTTGTTCTGTTGCAGAAGATCAGTGATGGGATTCCCCTCCCTCCTGCCCAGGTGCCTCCCAGCCGACTCCATGTGAAGCAGATACCAGGTAGTCCCCTGGTCAGGGCCCACACTGGGTGTTACATGAAGCTGTGTCCACCCCCCTGCTTTAGGGAGACCTGGGGGGCTGGTTGCTCCCTGCAGCCACAGCTGCCTTGTGCTGGTGGGTTGCAGAACTGCTGCCTCCAGGCACTGTTCCTCTGCTCTTCTTTTGTTCTGCAGAATCTCCTGAGGGAAAAAATGCCTCTGCAAATGATGCTGGTGCCCAAACAGACTTCAAGGTAAGGTGTTTCACAAGCTGAAGCTGCTCAAGAGATCAAGGCAGTGAAAAGTGCAAGATTCCTGACCAGATTCTTCAAATTCCTGAGCTGCCCTAAAATCACTGGAAAAAAAATCTTCCTTTGCCCATTTTCTCATTTTGAAGAGAGTGTCCCATGTGGTCTCTCTCCACCACTCCCAAGTCTGTGATCATACAGCTTTGTGGGGCAGCCCAAGGTTGAGGCTTACCAGAATCATGGAATGTCTTGTGTTGGAAGGGACCTATAAAGGTCATCTAGTCCAACGACCTTAGAATAAGCAGGGACATCTCACACGGGTTGCTCAGAGCCCCATCAAACCTGACCTTGAATGTCTCCAGGGATGGGGACTCCACCACCTCTCCAGGCAACCTTTTCCAGTGATCCACCACCCTCATATCAAAGAACTTTTTCCTAAATTCCAATCTAACTCTACCCTTCTCTAGCTTGAAACCATCACCCCTTGTCCTGTTGTTACCTGCCCTTGTGAACAACTCTTCCCCAGCCTTCTTAGAGCCCCCTTTCAGGTATTGTCCTTTTAGTCACCCTCAAGGAGCCAGGAGCCCCAGACACAGCATCATTCTCAGGCCTATACTTTGCAGCCTATTTTGCAAGAACAAGCTGTCTTTAATCTACCTATTGTCCCTTCTCCCCTCCTTCTGTGTGGCATTTTACATTCCTGTCAGGCTGGGTACCACAATTCACTCAGATTTGTATTGTGGGATGATGTCTTCTGATGCAGTTCCATGTCACTACCAGCTTCTGGGTGTGATGGAGCTGGAATTGGTCTTGTGTCCACCTGAGGACAGCACCTCTGGCAGTGCCAGCTGCAGTTCAGCTCTGCTCATTTGTATTTCCCACCCCACACTGTAGGACTTGTGGAGTATTTTTTGGTCAGTTGTGCCTCAGACAGAAGGCAGCAGAACATGAGAACTTGGCCATATCTCTCCAGCTGGCTGGAGGAGCTGGGGTCCTGCTCATAGAGGTTTGGGTCTGGGAGGTACCTGTGTGATCAGACCCAGAAACAGGCTTCTTAGGTCGTGGGAGGAGCCTTGGATCCCAGGCTTTGAGTGTGTCATTCCCTTCTGAGCTCTGCACTGGATGCTGTGCTGCTGCCGCGGGACCCGCCTGGGTCACCTCTCTTGATCCGAGTCCTGAGCACCCAGCCTGCCCACAGTGTCACATCTCTCAGCAGGTGCCCCCAGGCGCGGGCAGCCCCGTGGTGCTGCGGGTTTGCTGCGAGGCCAGGCTGGTGCTGCGGGAGGCACCGACCCTGCCCGAGCTGCGGGCGCTGCTGCGGGAGCGCCTGGCCTGGCAGGCAGAGCGGGGGAGGCTGAGGTAGGTGGCACTGGGTGTGACAGGGGGTGTGCAACGGGGTGACTGTGTGTAAGAGGATGGCAGCAGTGTGTGTGTGTGTAACAGGATGGCAGCAGCATGTGTGACAGGGTAGCAGTGTGTGCGTGACAGGGTAGCAGCAGCATGTGTGACAGGGTAGCAGTGTGTGTGTAACAGG
>NW_009952587.1:10341-12051 GCF_000747805.2 Chaetura pelagica | reverse complement strand
TAGCAGTGTGTGTGTGTGAGGCAGGCTGCAAGCAGTATGTGTGACAGGGTAGGTGTGTGTGTGTAACAGGATGGCAGCAGCATGTGTGACAGGGTAGCAGTGTGTGTGTAACAGGGTGGCAGCAGCATGTGTGACAGCAGCTGTCACATTCCCTTGAGGACACAGACCTGTACCTGGTCTCCTGGGAACACTTCCCTGGGCTCACACCATTCCACCAGAGATCCCGCACAGACCTGAGCGCCCAGCCTGCAGTGTCACAGGATCACAGGATCATTCTGGTTGGAAAAGACCTTCAAGATCATCAGGCCAACCACTACCCTAATTCTGCCACTAAACCCTGTCCCCTGGCACCACATCTGTCTGTTTAGATGTCTCCAGGGATGGTGGCTCAGCCACGTCCTCAGACAGCCTGGTCACCCAGTCCAGCTCCTGCCCCAGAACAGGACAACCCCAAAGTTCACATCATGTCCCTGGTGTTGTCCAAGTGTTTCTTGAATATTGTCAGGCCTGGTGCCATTCCTGCTTCCCTGGGGAGCCCATTCCAGTGCCCCACCACCAGGGCTAGCCTTACTGTGGCTTTTGGTTTGGAGAACAGTGTGTGTGTGTGCTCTGTGGGCTTTAAAAGCCAAAGGATCTTTCCCAGGAAACTAGCATGGCCAAGAAATGGGGGAAGAGAAGGCAACACTCTGTGCAGCTGCTGTGCATTGGATTTTCTCAGCCTTTGGGGTGCACAAGGACCAGGGAAGAGCAGTCTGGGAGCTGGGCCTAGGGTGGGGTCTCCCTGACTGTGACAGCCCTGGGCACACAGCCAGTGCAGTCAGGACAGTCCGATCTTCCCCTCAGGTAAGCACGGTGGCCCTGTGTCACTGTGCAAGGTTACCAGCTTGAAGGGTGTTAAAAAGGGGACCTGGAAGACTGGAGATAGTGGAGGGCCAAGCTTGCCTCTGGCTCCAAGTGAGATGATTTGAGCCGTGTCCATGACCCTTGCAGCTACAGGCGTTCGGATGGCAAAGAGCTGGGTGCAGTTTCAGGAGAGGAGGATCTGGGGAAGATGTGGCAGCAGCTGACAGATGGCAGGCTGACACTCTGCTGCCAGGTACGTGGGCTGTGACAAGCTCTGCTGTGCTGGGCTCTACTGGAGGCTGCTTTGCCCTACAACCTCTGTGCTGATTTTTTCCTGTAGGACTCAGACTCCCACTCGGGCAGACCCGTCCTGTACCGGATGCTGGCTCAGCACTCCTACCCCGCGCAGGGACCGGGGGACCTCGCGTTCAGCAAGGGAGACCTGCTGGACATCCTCTCTGAAGGTAGTTCTCCAGGCCTGTCTGCAGGCTTATGCTGGGCTGGGCTTTTGGAGGGCCTGGGGAACAGATGGCCTCTCCTGCGCTGTCTCAGGAGGTACAGGCTTGCACTGGGTTTTGCCTACAGTTAAATTCCAGCCATGAAAACTCTCACGTACTCCGCTAATATAACCAGGGCTCATCCTGCTCCTTTATCTTTTCCCAGTGAATGAGGACTGGCTTGAAGGACACTGCAATGGCAAGACTGGCATCTTCCCCAAGTGCTTTGCAACCCAGACCAGTTGTGGTGCTGCCTTCCTATAGTGAACAGAAGTCTTTTCCTGCCCGACTGCTCCGTCTTCCAGCGCTGGGACACCCCAGTCCCAGCTCCTTTGGGCCACAGCCAGCCCAGCCAGGAGCTCTGCTGAAC
>NW_009952587.1:6293-9618 GCF_000747805.2 Chaetura pelagica | reverse complement strand
AGCTCTGCTGAGCCTGGGCAGGAGATGTCCCCCACTCTCAGATCCCACAGGGTCAGTTCCAGCAGTCTAACAGCATTTTCTACAGCTTGTTCCCAGACCTGTACCTGTGCTTACACTGCCAAAGATGTGCCCCTGCAGCGCAAAGAGGGGGAAGGATCTGGTGTTTGGCTATGGGAAACATCCATGTGGCAGCTCAGACCACTGGGTGAGAAGAGGTTCCTCTGGATGGAGGTCTTTGCTCCTTCTCCCTTGTTGCTCAAGTTCAGGCCAGGAAGGCTGAGACTCACCCTATGAAGCCAGGGATAGCTGCTTGAGCAGGAGGCAGAGCCCAGTTCCCCAGGCCCTTGGGCCCTGTATCCTTATCTCCACCAGAGTGAGACGTTGCTTTTGTAACCATGACGTTGCCTCTGTAACCAGTTTGCAGTGGGGTATGTGGGATAACACCTTGGGGTAGGACCACCATGCTTCATCTTCCACAGCAAATACACCGTGGATCTGCCAGAGCCAAAGGGATCTGAGCATCCCTCAGCCCAGATGCCTTTGGTTCTTTTCTTAGGGCCTTAACTCCTGCCTGGATGTTACTGCTCCATGCAGAAGTTTTGCAGCACAGAGGAAGTTGTAGGAACAGCCCTGCTCAGCCCAGCTTTGGAGCCTCAGGGGGGCTGGGCTGGAAGGACTGAAATGAGTGTCTGGTTCCTGCAGCTGAGCTATGCTGGGCTCTGCTGGTCTAAATAAAACACTAAAGTGCCTGGAACTGGAACCTGCTGGAGATTTGATGTCTGACAAAGCTGGGCTGTGTAACTTGAATATAAAATAAACCCTGAGCCAGAGTTGGAAGCTCTTAAATCAACTTCCACTTGTATTTTTCTGCTGAGATATGCCAGTAAATATTTTTAAAGACAGCTGACAATGTCTTTGGGAACATTTGCTATCACCTACTACAAAAGTCTTGCACATCTTGCACAGGGCAAGATACAGATAATGTTACCACTGCTCTCCATCACTGGTTGCCTCCCACGGCTGGCAGGACAGGAACCCAGCTGGACTGGAAGTGCCAAGGAAATGGTGGTAGGCTGGTTAGTGACCTTCAGACTTGAAAAACAAAACTGATTTTATTTCCAGTTTGAATTTATCTGGCTTCATCTACCCACCAGGTCTGAGCCAGGTTTTGTCAGTGAGAGTAAAGGTTTTTCTAGAGTCCTTTTCTCTTGGAGGTACTTGGAGATCTCAGGACATGTCATCTTCAACATCTTTACAGACATGATCCAACCAGATCACCTGAGCAATGGAAACTAGTATAATGCCCTAATTCTTCTTCCCCTTTCACCTTCTTTTGCACCACTTCCCTGCCTGGTTTAGTGGACAGGATGTCTCTAGTCAGGACGCTGGGAGCTACGTGGTTTTCCAGAGCACTGGAGGAAAACAGCCACCAGGGCCACCACTATGGTCAGGACAATGAAGGAGACAGCACCTGCCCACAGACTGGGCTGGTGCCCCTTCACGTGTTCCACGGCCTCCATGGGGATCATGTTGGTGAAGTTCAGCATGAAGCCCAGTGACCATCCGATGTCCATGCTGCCTGCCTGGGGTGAGAGCAGAGATCAGCCAAAAGTGCCTCTTCAGGCCCTGGCAGCTTCAGTGCAAGGACTGATGGGCACCTCTCCCAGGAGCTGCCCCCAGCTGTGACTCCACATGTGGACCTGGCTGTGGTGAACCTGGTCTCACCAGCACCAAAGTGCTTCCTTCCCCATCCCTTCCCAAGGGCTGAAAGAGTAGTAGAACATGGGTGACTGCTTTGCTCCTCATGTGCCTCTGTGACCTGCACATGATTTTGGATCTGACCTTTCACCCTCCCCCATGATCCTTCAAATTTTGTCATATTCTGGTTCAAATTAGTCCTGGGACAACCATCACCTCTCTGATGCTTAAGTCAATTCTGCACAACATCAGAGACAGAAGTGGCCAAATCCTTTTCTGTGCTTCTCTGAGCCCTGTAAAATCATCTTACACCAGAGCAAGTGAGAAACCAGCTGGTGTCAGAGGTGTGGGGACAGGTGAGAAAGAGTGAAGCTGGGCTAGGACCACTGGGATCATTAGATAGGGACACATTTCTAGAGCAGAGAACTCCAGGGATGCAGCTCCTGAACGTGTCTTCAGGTGAGGACAGGACCACAGCTCCCTGCCTGCTCCCACCCCTGGGGTCTCTACCTGCTGGCTGAAGTGGATACTGCTCCACGTCTGCTGGGTGAACTTGTAGCCATCAAGCAGCAGCGTCAGGATGTAAATTCCTGTGGAGCAGTAGTTGTGGAGGTGCCGCTTATCCTGCGGGAAGGTCTGCACCAGCTGTGGGGCCATCAGGGGACATGGTGGAACAGGGAAAGAAACATGCTCAGGAACCCTCCCTGGCCCAGGGAACAGCCTGGCAGCAATCTGGGACAGGACAAGCACAGGGGTCTCACCTCTGTCCAGTTCTTCTTGCAGAAGGTCTGGACCGTGGAGTTGACATCATTCAGAGACTGCTGGTTGGTCAGGTTCAGGAAGTGGAAGGTGTAGTAGAAGCCAGCGAAAGCCTGGGGGATAAGGCAAGGTGGTAAAAATTACATCTCCTTCCTTACCCCAAAAAACCCACAACACATCCAGGGGCTCCTCTTGACTGGGACCAGAGTCCTGTATAATTCCCAGGGTCCTGCATCCAGCACCCACTTGATGGTCTACCAGAAAGCTTTGGAGCTGCCTGACACACCCTTGGCTGCTGCTTGCACTGTGGGCTGGCTCAGACTTAGCTTCTTGGGACAAGATCTTCCCATTTTCCTCAAGGGGAGCTGGGACATCACAGGAGGCAGAAGCTGCTTCCCAGCACAGAAGAGATTTGCAGATGGGATCAGCTCTGGGCTCCCCTCCCTGCCCACCCCTTAGCATAACCAGTGGCAGGAGAGACTCCAACCCGTGTCCTGCCCCCCAGCCCGGGGCAGGGAGGCTCCTTACAAAGAACTGTCCCCGCACAGGCGGCTGATAGACCCCGTTGAACCCGCACGTCCTGCTGGCCTCGCAGCTGAAGTTGAAGAGTTCCCGGATGGCAATGGCACATGCTGCTGGGTCCCCTGTGCCTGTCACCGTGAGATTCTGCACAGGGCTGGGGCTGCTCGGTGCCTGGACACAGGGGCTGTTGTAGAGATCTGCCATGGTGATGTTCTCCTGGTATCCCTTGGGGTAGCAGGGGTGAGACACCTGCTGGGGAGACCGGCTGCCCTGGGGACAGCAGGAGCTGTTAGCAGGGCTTGGCCTGGGCTGCCAGCAAGACCCACAGCTTAGACAGGCCCAAAAA
>NW_009952587.1:0-3857 GCF_000747805.2 Chaetura pelagica | reverse complement strand
CCTCCCTTGGACACCCTGGGGGATTGCAGACACGCATGCTCTGCCCATCACCATGGCCTGCCTGGGCAGCAGCCCCCCACCTCCTCTGCCCCCACTGCCCCCAGTCCCCCAGCCTCTCATGCCCCCAGCCCCCATCCCAGCCGATGGTGGGGAAGGGGTGGGAGGTGGTTTTGGCTCCAGGTGGTGCCAGTACCTCAGCAGCCTCATGCCCGCTGTGGCCCCCAGGTAGGTGGGGGTCTCCTGCTGCTGCTCTGCTGGAATGATCTCCATGGCCTTGTCCAGGCAGGGCTTCAGGCTGGCTCCAGCCCCAGCGGGGTCATCTGCATAGCTGGAGATGCCAGGTCCTGCAAGAGGGCACCCCATGATGGAGCAAGCTCAGTGTCACCCGGGAGGGACAGGGCATGGTGGGCATGTTCTCCCTCAATGACCCAGGGGTTTTTCACCTCTTTCCCAGGTCATCTGGGCCCTTGCCAAGGATGTCCCTGGAGGCACAGTGCTCAGGGCTGTCTGGCCTGCTGGCAACACATGTGCCATGGACACAGCTCGCTGTGGCAGCTCTGGGTGGAGCTGGGTGGAGCTAGTGATGTGGCTCTCTGCTGAGCACATGTTTGATCCTAGGGAGGCCCAACTTGGCTCCAGCCCCAGCGGGGTCATCTGCATAGCTGGAGATGCCAGGTCCTGCAAGAGGGCACCCCATGATGGAGCAAGCTCAGTGTCACCCGGGAGGGACAGTGCACCCATTCCCCAGACAGAGGGAACTCTCTAAACCTCCTTGGAATTACCCAGATTTCCCCATCACAGACCAAAACTCTGCTGTTTGGTACCATATAGATACTGAAAAGGAAACTGCTGACCCAGAGAGCAGTTAGGAACTCCATACAATAACCCAGCAGAAGCCCAGTAATGTTGAGGGACTTCTGCAGAACTTTTAGAAGCCCCCATGGGAAGATGAAGTTGCATGTTATGAAAGCAGCTGTGAATAGATGTTGTAGAAAGAACAGCCAAGGAAGCAGGTCTATGGGAGAAGGAGCAAACTGCACATTCAGCATCCCACATTGTGTGTTGATGCACAACCACCAGCTGCAAGATTGGACTGGCTCCAGGAGCTGTGCCAACCTGGGAGCCCTACCCACCTTTGGATCCCTCAGCTACTGCAGGGCTCCCTGAGGTGCAAACTATCCTCCCTAAAATTAACTTTGGTTCTTCCATCTCCCTTTGGCCCAGTGCAGGCTGAATTACTCAGGTCACTGACAATGCTGTGAGAGACTGGGGCAGTGACCCAGCAGCAGGGCCAGAGGGCTGGACACACTCACCAGGCACGGTGCAGGCCTCCACCTGGGACACGATGCCAGTGCCATTCTCCTTGTCCCCAGGCCACTGGTACACGTAGAGAGTCGTGTGCGTGGAGCCCGCGTCGAACACCAGACCGTACTGGGGGGGAGGAGGGGACACGGGGTGTCAGGGGGTGCAGCCCCCCTCCCCCTGCCACAGAGCCAGCAGAGCTCCTGGTGAGCAGGGGGGAAGCAAGTGGCCAGATGAAGTGTCACCAGAGCAGGGAAAGCCCTGTGGCATCACCAGCTGTGCTGGGGATGAGGCTCCATCACAAGCTCTTTGAGCTGGCAATGCCCTGTGATGAAGAGGCTGTATGTGCTGTAAGGCCAGACACAGTGACAAAACTCTTCCAGATCTACCTGGCATGCCAGCCTGTCCCCATCTCAGTGACAAAAACACAGCCTGCCTGAAACCTGGGGTAAACCCTTTGCCAAGCAGCGACCAGCACCCAGGCAAGAGCAGGAAGCTGCCCCCCCCCGAGAACCCTACCTTGGTGCTGGGAGGCAGAAGCACATCCCTCACGTTCACAACACTCAGAATGAGGGCAATGATGGTGAAGACACAGGTGGCTGCCAGGAGACCTGCAATGGCCTTGGCTTTGTAGTCCATTCCTCCTCCAACCTGCAAGAACAGCCCCGACCCCCAGCTCACACCTCTGCCTTTTTTCAAGGCTGGTTTTGAAATGCAAATCTCATTAATGGTCATGGCATCTGGCAAGACAGGACTTCACCCTTTCCTGACAAGGGCTTGAAGCCATCTTCTAGTATATGGCTGCTCCTACAGGAGGCTCTTGGCAGTCCTGGGCTGGGACATCCTCTCCTCCTTAGCACTCCCTCTCTGGGGGATTTTGAGATTGGCATTTTCAGCCCTGCTTTCTCAACTGCAGCCCTTCAGGCTCTGCATAGCCTAGTCTCCATCCCTCTGCCTTGTCCAAACTACTGGCTGGGAGACTGGTCAGCATCTCCCTTTCCAGTAGCATCACTGGGATCCACCTGCTGCCATCATACCCTGCACCCTTGCAAAATCTTTCCCACAAGACTTGGAACCATCAGGTCACATCTTGTGCCCAACAGTCCCAGACTGCTCTTGAGAGGGAACAGACAAGGGAACAGCGTCTCCAGCCACGTGTTTCCTGCCTGGCCAACTCTCCTTGGCTCTTGGTGGTGCCACAGCAGGTAGGCAGATATGGGGAGATGATGTCTTTGCCTGTAGGTGATCTCCAAGCCTCTCCTGCAGCCCCAAGGGCAGGCAGAGGGCAGAGCCAGAAAGCTGCTGCTGATCTGGGTACACACAGCCCTGGGGCCAAGCTGACAGCATGTCATGGGCACACAAAGCCAGGGAGAAGGTCCCTTACCCAGCTGGAGCTCAGCTCCCAGCAGAATCAGCCCTGAGGCACCAGTAGGGGATTGCAGTGGAGCTGCAAAGCCAAAGGGTCTGGTTCCCTGCAATGTGTTCTCAGCACATGGCAGCTGACATGTCCACATGCCCAGCACCTCACAGCTGGCCCAGGTCATTTTTCTCCACCTGCAGCACCCTGCGCTGTGCCACTGGCCACGCAGGCAGCTCTCCTGCAGGGAGCCAGGCTGACCTCCATCCATGACATCAGGCTGCAAGCCAGGCTCCAACTGAGCAGAGGATGCCCCGAGAGCCTAGAGAAGCCATTTAACCCAAGCAGTTCTCTGAGGTGGCACCTGTGGGCTGTTGCTTGGCTACACAATTCCCCTGGGAGTGCATAAAAACACAGAGAAATTCCCTTGCTTTTTTGCCAGGCCAGCGAAGAGGAAGGACTTTTGGCAAGAGCAAAGGGGATGCTGACTCCTGTTTTGGAGTTAGCATCTCCAGTGATGAACAGGGTGACCTGTCTCCTGCATGACATGAGATGTATAATGATGAAGAACAGCTGTTCAGTGACTTGGCACTACAGGAGGCCCTTGTCAAACCCTCCCCTCTATGATGGCTGTGACTGAGGAGATCATATGGAAGCAGTTAATGAGTGCTACATCTCCTGTCCTATTAGCCCTGCTAGACTTTGCCTAGATACAGATATCTCACTGGGATGTGATTGCCCTGTTCCAGGTAACACAGCAGTGGCAAAAGTCCCCAGCCCAGCCCATATCCTGGAAAATTCTGTCCCAGTCTGTGCGATGGAACAATATGAAATGGTGACAAATCACACTCTCCTGCATGCACCAGCTGGTGGTAAGAAATGAACTACACCTGCTCTGGTAGGGACTAATTTCTGTTCTGACAGGGCAGGAGGCAACATCTGAAGGCAGCATAGAGCCAGTGAGGCCCAGGGAGGAGAGCAGGACATGGGTAAGGAGCCCAGGGGGTGGAAAACATGGCAAGAAGCATGTGAGAAGCTGATCGATCTGCCCAGCCTTTCAGTGGCGCCTCAGGAGCGGTTGGCACTGGGACCTGCTACTGTGTGTGGCAGGTTCAGCTGAGCAGTCATGACAGGAAGGAGGAGGTGATACCTCCAGAGCTAAAGAAGAGGCACGCTGCTGCCCAGAGCCCCGGGGAGC
>NW_009952586.1:7591-8141 GCF_000747805.2 Chaetura pelagica | reverse complement strand
CCTTTCGCGGCACCCGGGACCTCTCCTGCACCCTGAACACCCTTCCTGTGCCCTGGACCCTCCCCTGCATCTGCTCCCCATGACAGCGGGACCCCCCTGAGCCCCTTCCCGGGCACCCCGAGTCTCCAACCCCCCCCGAACCCTCTCGCCTTGACACCAGAACTCTCCGGGCTGGGCTGTTCCCCTTTCTGGGAACATGGACCCCCCTCCCGGGTCTGACTGCCCACCCCTGTGCCCACACCCCTTGAGCAGCATCACCCCTGTCCCCCCTCATTGCCCCCCGTGTCCCCACAGGGCTCCACTCCCTGCGCTACTTTGAGGTCGCGGTGTCAGAGCCCAGCCCGGGGGTGCCCGAGTTTGTGTCTGTGGGGTACGTGGATGGGAACCTCATCTCACGCTGCGACAGCGAGACAAGGAGGATGGTACCTGGGGCAGACTGGATGGAGGCCAACCTGGACCAGCAGTACTGGGACAGCGAGACCCGGATCTGCCAGGGCAACCAGCAGATTGAACGTGTGGACCTGGAAACCCTGCGAAGCCGCTACAACCC
>NW_009952586.1:4903-7173 GCF_000747805.2 Chaetura pelagica | reverse complement strand
GTGTGCGCTGGGCCCTCGGGGGGAGCCGCTACAACCAGAGTGGGAGTGAGTGTGGGCTGGGGCTGCGTGGGGCTGGGCTGGGGCTCTGTGGGGCTGGGCTGGGGCTCCGTGGGATGGGACAGTTCCTGCCTCCAGGACACTGCCTGTCCCACACTACTGCCCCAGTTTGTGTGCACCCTTCCCTGCCTGCTGTCATTGTCACAGGGCTCCCAGCCCCTCCCTTCCTCAGCTCCAGGCTGTTTCAGCTGCCCTGCCATGCCCCTTGGGGCATGGGATCCCTTGTCCTACATCCAAGGGGACACTTGAGTGCCCAGCACCCCTTTCCCGGACTGGCCACGCAATCCCAGCCCCTCACCATTCCCACAGCAGTTGAGACCCCTAGAACCTACCACCTTGTGTCCCATCCTCTTTGCACCCCTCGGTGCTTGTACCCGCCTTTCCCAGAACCAGGGGCACTGCCCCCCTCCCATCTCCTTGTCCACCACGAGGGGCCTGGGGGGCACATCCCAGCCCCTCGCTGTGCCAGGGTGCCATGGGGCTGGGTGCAGTGTGTCCACATCATGGCTTTGTGCTGCCCCACAAGTGCTGTGGGGCCCGGGCAGGACAAGGGCAGCTCTGTGGCTGGAGACACGTTTCAGGAGCTCACACGGTGCAGAAGATGTACGGCTGTGACCTCCTGGAGGACGGGACCATCAGGGGGTATCGGCAGTACGCCTATGATGGGAGGGACTTCATCTCCTTCGACCTGGACACGATGACGTTCATCGCGGCGGATGCGGCAGCACAAATCACCAAGAGGAAGTGGGAGGAGGACGAGGCTGAAGCTGAACGAGTGAAGAACTACCTGGAGACAATCTGCATTGAGTGGCTGAGGAGATACGTGAGCAACGGGCGGGCTGTGCTGGAGAGGAAAGGTGAGGGTGAGACGGGGCGCGTGGGGAGCGGCCGGCGTGGGTGCGTGTGCCGACCCTCCCTGCCACCCCCTCCGCAGAGCCCCCCACGGTCCGAGTGTCGGGGCAGGAGGCCCACGGGGTGCTGACCTTGTCCTGTCGCGCTTACGGCTTCTACCCGCGGCCCATCAGCATCAGCTGGCTGAGGGAGGGCGAGGTCAGGGACCAGGACACCGAGTGGGGCAGCGTGGCGCCCAACAGCGACGGCACCTTCTACTCCTGGGCCTCCATCGAGGCGCGCCCGGAGGAGCGGGACAAGTACCAGTGTCGCGTGGAACACGCCAGCCTGGCCCAGCCCGGGCTCTACGCGTGGGGTGAGCGTGGTGGCCCCGGGCACGGGGGGCTGGGGGGTTCCCCTCCCGCTCCTCACTGCCCTGCTCTCCCCCAGAGTCGCAGTCCAACACGTTGACCATCGCGCTGGCGGTGGCCGGAGCCATCCTGGTGGTTGTGGCCCTGGTGGTTGGATTTGCCCTCTGGAAGCGCAAGTCAGGTAAAGCAGCGGGGCTGGTGAGGCAGAGGGGGGTGTGAGGAAGGCAGGGCCTGGGGGCCGGGAGGGGCAGGGGGCAGGAGCTGCTGCACTCTGTGGAGCCCCGAGCCAGGTGGGCAGGGCAGCAGCTGCTGATGCCTCTTTCTGTCTGCAGGGCTGACGGGCTACAGGGCAGCGGCAGGTGAGTCCTGGGGGCAGGTCCAGCTGCAGCCACTGCCCAGGGCCAGGGACACCTGGTGACTGCAGTTCCTGGCCCCTGCTGGCATTTCCCAACCCTGGTTGTCCATGGGCTGCCCCTCTGGAAAGCCCCAGAGTGGGAGGGAGGGAAGGGGCCGTGTCTCCCCTCGGGGGTTGGCAGCTCCTCGTGGGGGCTGTGATGCAGTTGTGGCTCCAGCCCAGCTCCTGGCCCGTGACCCTCGTCTGTGGCCAGTGCAGGGTTGGCAGCTCAGGGCTCTTTCTCCCTCACAGGCTCGGACAGGGGGAGTGATAGCTCAAACGACCGTGACCCTTGTCTGTGGCCAGTGCAGGGTTGGCAGCTCAGGGCTCTTTCTCCCTCACAGGCTCGGACAGGGGGAGTGGTAGCTCAAACGAGGGCTCTGGCAGGTCATCCAAAGGTACGGTTGCTGAGCGTGGGCTTGCAAAGGGCAGCCCCAGCTCCCCATGCTCCCCCCTTGGAGGGCAGAGGGACCCCCAGAGCAGAGGGCTGTGGGCAGGGAGGTGGCCCTGGGTGACCCTCTTGTTCCTGCAGAGATCCCTGCCTGATGGCTCCCGGAGGGGCTGGATGTGTCCCCTGCCCTCCCACCTCCTGGATGCAGAGAGGAGCTGGAGGAGCC
>NW_009952586.1:0-3490 GCF_000747805.2 Chaetura pelagica | reverse complement strand
AGCCAGGCTGGATAGAGGAGAACTGGTCGTTGGTCAAAGGCAAATTCTCCAGCAGGAGGTCGTGGCAGCCCAGGATGGGCCTGATCCTGGCTGCTCCCCACTGCTGGGTTTGTTCAAGGTTCTAAAGCTGGTCCAGCCCCAAAAGGGTGTAGCTGGGCTGAGGAACACTGGAAATCCCCAGAAACTGTGGCAGAACGAGTCAGACACTTGGCAAAAGAAATTCAGTTCAGACCTGGTGAGGGACGAGCAGCAATCTGAGGTGTCTGCTGAGCTGCATCAGTGTGGGCTCAGAACGACAGACTGGTGGTGGAACAAACACCCCGAGGGGCTGGGGAGCATGTGCAGGGAGGGGTGAAACCTGCACAGGCAGGAGGTGGGTGAAGCTGCAGCCAGCAGGAGAAGAGTCAGCTGAGAGCTTTGAGATTGGAGCATGTCCAGGCAGGTCTGCAGTGTCTCCAGGGAAGGAGCCTCCAGCCTGTCCCAGGGCTCTGCCACCCACTCAGTAAAGTTTCTGCATATTGTCGTGATCCATGACCGATTATATCTCCTTTTTGGAGTGTATTTATCTTGTCAGGGTCTGCTGAGGGGTCTGCACGTGGCGCTCGCCTCGCACAGAGGAGCAGGGGCTTCGGCACTGGCTTTTCGAGTGAGTAACTTGCTCAGTACTTACTAATATGTCCAATAACAGCAGCCAATCCCCAA
This sequence comes from Chaetura pelagica, assembly GCF_000747805.2. Lineage (NCBI taxonomy): Eukaryota > Metazoa > Chordata > Aves > Apodiformes > Apodidae > Chaetura > Chaetura pelagica. The sequence continues at coordinate 2,788 of NW_009952586.1, read as the reverse complement.
TTAGAATTTACAAAATGCACGGTTTATTGTGGGGAAAACAGAGCAATTTGGGGCAGGAGGTTCAAAAAGGGTAATTAAAGCACATACGAGCTGTGAAATATCTTTTAAGCATCAAATAACAAGAACTTATGTCTTAACACTCATATATGGGTACACCTTGGTTACACACCTTATTTACTCATTTATGAGGGGAGGAGGAGGAGGGATATGCCCGACGCTGGTCCCTGCAGGGTCGCGGTTTGAGTGCAGGTAAGACAGGATTGTGCCTTCCCCTGCAACCCGGTTAGGACCAGGGCTGGCAGGAATCAGTCTCACCACCGTATTCAGCAGCAGACGGGTTCCTGAGGGTGGCAGCTGCAGGCACTGCAGGCAGGCGGGCAGGAAGGGCTGCGGCGACGGGACGGGCTGGGTCCTGCCGGGTCTGGCTGGAGCGAAGCGGAACCAGGCGAGAGCCGGGACTGGGCGAGCCGGGACTAGGGCTGCAGCCGGGACCTCGGGCTGCGGGCACTGCAGGCAGGGCACCCCCAAAGCAAAGCTCAGGGCACCCCCAAAGCAAGGCTCAGGGCACCCCCAAAGCAAGGCACAGGGCACCCCCAAAGCAAGGCACAGGGCACCCCCAAAGCAAGGCACAGGGCACCCCCAAAGCAAGGCTCAGGGCACCCCCAAAGCAAGGCACAGGGCACCCCCAAAGCAAGGCTCTGGGCACTCCCAAAGCAAGGCTCAGGGCACCCCCAAAGCAAGGCTCAGGGCACCCCCAAAGCAAGGCACAGGGCACCCCCAAAGCAAGGCTCTGGGCACTCCCAAAGCAAGGCTCAGGGCACCCCCAAAGCAAGGCTCAGGGCACCCCCAAAGCAAGGCACAGGGCACCCCCAAAGCAAGGCTCTGGGCACTCCCAAAGCAAGGCTCAGGGCACCCCCAAAGCAAGCCGCGGCTCCTCCCGCAGCCGCCGCCCCCTCGGGGCACCAGGGAGGCACCAGGGGAGCGTTCAGCGCCACGTGGATCAGCCGCCTGCAAGTCAGGCGTGTCTGCTGACCTAAAGGGCATTTCGTGTTCGTGAGAGGAAATACCTGGTCCTTCATACATGTGTTTAGCTTGAACCTCGGGTGCTCCAGCTTGTGCCCATTGCCCCTTGCCCTGTCATTGCACACTGCTGAGAAGAGTCTGGTTCTGTCCTCCTGACACCCCTGTACAAACTGCTCAGCATTGAACAGACCCTTCCCCCTCAGTCTCCTCGCTGAGCAGACCCAGCTCCCTCAGCCTTTCCTCAGGGGGCAGATGCTCCAGCCCCCTCATCATCTTGTGGCCCTGCCCTGGACTCTCTCCTTGACCTCCATGAACTGGGGAGCCCAGAACTGGACCCAGTTCTCTGGATGTGGCCTCAGCAGGAGAAAACAGAGGGTGAGGAGAAGCTTCCTGACCTACTGGCCACAGTGTCCCTGGGGCACCCCAGGGAGGCCTTTGCTTTCTTGTCTGCAAGGGCACGTTGTTGACTTCTGGTCAACCTGTTGTTCACCAGGACCCTGAGCTGCAGCTTTGCCCAGAGGATGACGGGCAGGCTTAGGGCTGATGGCAGCTGATCAGAGCACAAATACACCACAGATTTGCTGGAGGTGTCTGTTCCTCAACCTCTGCCACAACTTGCTTCTGTAAAACAGTTCTCTCTCTGTCTGCTGCAAGTTCAGGTGCTGATGGGTGGCAGCAGCCTTGGAGGAAGGAGGTGTCACCAGCTGTGCCCTCTCCCTGCAATTCTCCATTCTGGCCAGTTAAAAAGGCAAAGAGCCAGTGGGGCTCAGAGCTGGTCACAGGCCCCTGAAGGACATCACTAATCCTTCAACTGCTGCCATGCCAAGTGTCTCCATGTGTTTCATGGTTCCATTCCAGAAATCCAGCTGTGTCCTGGGCCCTGAATGGCATCACTGACCATTTAACTGCCACTGTGTCAAATGTCTGCAGATTCTTATGAGCTTGAGGAAGTTGGGGTGTTCAGCCTGGAGAAAAGGAGCCTGAGGGGAGACCTGCTGGCTCTGCAACTGCCTGAGAGGAGGCTGGAGCCAGGGGGGGTGGGTCTCTTCTCCCAAGAAACAAGCAAGAGGACAAGGGATTTCAAAGCCATGTAGATGTGGTGCTGAGGGACATGGTGGCCTTGGCAGTGCTGGATCAATGGGTTGACTTGATGATCTTCAAGGTCTTTTCCAACCTCGGTGTTTCCACAGTTCTCAGATCTGAGCCTTGCCCAGCCTCTTGCAGGACCCTTGTTGTGGGGCTGCTGTGGTCAAGGCACAGCAGGTCGAATCACAGAGTGGTTGGGTCTGAAGGGACCTTACAAGTCATCGAGTTTCAACCCATGGCAAATGAGATTCCTGGAACCCCCACCCCCCCCCCCAGCAGCCAAGGAGTGACCAGTGGGACCAGCCCACGCTTGGAAGTCAAGGACAGGGATGTGACATCCCAAGGTGACAACCTGAGACCTAGCAGGTGGGTTGGGTGGCTCCTCATGGCTCCCAAGCCCCAGCTGGCTCCTCTCAAAGCAATTCTGATGGATTTGGGTCCCAGGAGAGGCAGAGCCCCTCCCCCAGCCACCCCACTGCTGCCCCCATCCCTGAACCCCCAATCATCAGTTCCCCCCACCAGCTCTGGGGTCCCCCACCACATCCTGGGTACAAACAAGGATTTATTTCAAGCTCCATGTCCTGTGGCCAGCCCTGCCAGTCACCAGCCCCCCCAGCACCTGGTGGCACCTGCTGACCCCCATGGTCACCATCACCCAGCAGGGACATGGCAGCGTGCC
>NW_009952585.1:35065-42757 GCF_000747805.2 Chaetura pelagica | reverse complement strand
TCCCATGGGAATTCCCCAGGGATTTCTGGAGCTGGGGCCTCTTCCCCAGGGGTGCTCAGGGCTGGGGCTCCTCCAGCACCTGCCACAGCCCAGTGTCCCCAGCACAACTCAAATATCTTGGACTGGTTTAGGTTGGAGGGACCTGAAAGATCATCCAGTCCCACCCCCCATGGGCAGGGACACCTCCCAGCAGCCCAGGCTGCTCCAAGCCCCATCCAACCTGCCCTTCAACACCCCCAGGGATGGGGCAGCCACAGCTTCCCTGGCCAACCTGGCCCAGGCTCTCCCCACCCTCACACTCCACAATTCCCTCCTCAGCTCCAACCTCCAGCTCCCTCTCCCACTTTTCATCCCTCCCCCTCATCCCATCCCTCCCTGCCCTTGGCCCAAGTCCCTCCCCAGCTTTCCTGGAGCCCCTTCAGGCCCTGGAAGCTGCTCTAAGGTCTCCCTGGAGCCTTCTCCTCTCCAGGACATGACACTTCTGACATACATGATGGATCATACTTTACCAGCTCAACCCACCAGTTCCCTCAGGACACACCTCCCCAGGTCCCACAGACGTGGGGCTCAGAGCAGAGACACCCAACCCCAGACAACTTCTCTTCACCCCCATGTCCCACCACCCCCCCCCCAGCTCAAGGGCCCAGCCTGGCTCTGCTGGGACCTTCATCCCTCACCTCATTCCAGGGACACGGAAACGTTTTGCAGCAGCTTCACCCCTCAGGGAACCTCCAGTGCTGGGAACATCCAGGTGGGCAGCCCAAAGCTTCCCAAAGCCTCCCAAAGCTCCAGCTCCTTCCAGGGACACCATCTCAGGCACCAACCAGTGCCCGTCTCCACGGTCCCGGCCGGGTGGGAACAGTGGTGGGAAGGTTGGGATGAGGGGGTGAGGAATCCCAGCCTGGAAACATTGTGCTGGGAACAAAAGCCCAGTGTTGGCTCCGGGGTTTCCACCCACCAGCACGGAATTCTCAGCTGCTGCCACCAACGGGCTGGTGACTGGGGATGATGGTGCCACCAGGGCCACCATTCAGCCCAAATATCAGCACCACGGTGGGTCCCTGAGCTGAGCCACCATTGCCACCCTGTCCTCTGCAGAAACGCACCCCCAAGCCCTCCCCAAACCCTCCGAGCTCCTGAGGCCACCCCAGAGCCTCCCAGTAACTCTGCTGAGCACCCCAGCACACCCTAGAGCTCTTCAGGACCCCCCAGAACCCCCTGAGACCCTCCCAGTAACCCTGCTGAGCACCCCAGCACACCCTAGAGCTCTTCAGGACCCCCCAGAACCCCCTGAGACCCTCCCAGTAACCCTGCTGAGCACCCCAGCACACCCTAGAGCTCTTCAGGACCCCCCAGAACCCCCTGAGACCCTCCCAGTAACCCTGCTGAGCACCCCAGCACACCCTAGAGCTCTTCGGGACCCCCCAGAACCCCCTGAGACCCTCCCAGTAACCCTGCTGAGCACCCCAGCACACCCTAGAGCTCTTCAGGACCCCCCAGCACCCCCTGAGAAACCTCCCCGTTCCCAGTAACCCTGCTGAGCACCCCAGCACACCCTAGAGCTCTTCAGGACCCCCCAGAACCCCCTTGAGACCCTCCCAGTAACCCTGCTGAGCACCCCAGGACCCCCAAGAGCCCCTTGACACCTCCACCCACCCTGTGAGAAACCTCCCCATGTCCCCAGCTCCTTCCCAGTTCCCTCCCAGTTTGTGTTACGTCCAGATGTTCGTTTCCTTCCCACTTGGTTCCATGAGGTTCCTGACCCCATCAGCTCTTCTCTGCTTGCTGGTTTTGGTGAGGATACGAGGGGTTTTGGTCCTTTTCCAAGGGCAGAGCTGGAGCCACAGGAGCTCGTTGGTCCTCAGAGATCTCGGGCAGTCGGTGTCTCCAGTCTATAAGGTTTGTAGGAGGCAAAAGGGTTAAAACCCCCACCACCACCACCAGTAACCTACCTGGAGAGCTGGGAAGGGCAACCAGCTGTGGACATCGAGTGTCACCTCGGAGCTGGGGACTTCTCCAGTTCCTCCACCTCCCCCAAGGTGGCAGTGGCTCCCCAGCCCGGCGCCCGCGGACAAACCCTTCCCTGGGATGTTCCCCTGAAACAAAACAGAACGAGGGGTTTGGTTTCTGAAGCCTGTGGGACACCCTGGAGGTGGTGAAGGGAGGTGGTGAAGCCAAAGGTTTCACGGGAGAAGCTTCTTCCTTGGGAGGGGTTTTGTTGTCCCTGTTGGGAACCTGCTGGTGGTGGCTGGAGATGTTGGGTGTGATGGAGCTGAAGCTCCTCCAGCTTTTTGGTTTGGGCATCGTCACCTGGAGCACTGACATCAAACCTCTCACCACGGGGATCAGCTCCTTTCTCTTCCCAGATGGTCCAAAACCTCCATTCCCAAACTTCTGGGCATCGTTTGGAGAGAAACATCCCTCGGTGGGAGGTTCTGGGAGGTCCTCAGGGTGGGTGCCAGGGAGGGAAAGTCTCCCCTTGGAATTCTTTCCACCACCCCTTCAGAAACCAAACTTGGGATTTTGGGAGAGCAAAAATCAATCGTTTATTGTTGAAAGAGATTCTGCAAATTCCATCAACGTGACACGAGATCCACCTCACAGGAGCAGGACCCAACCCTCAGGTGCAGAGCAGGTCCCACCATCTCTCTTCGAACCATCAATATCATAGTTTTACTCTGAAAAAGCCCCCTTTTTTTTCCCCCCCAAAAAAAGAAGTCACTTGGAGCCTGTAAATCATGTTCCCACATCCTCCCATGGAAAGGTCTCCCTCCCACCCCACGGGACGGGCTGAGCCAACTGAGGGACGTTGAGCCAGAAAATGATTCTCGAAGCCAATGGATCCATGTGAGGGTTGGTGGCTTCACCAGAGCCCTTGCCCAGAGGTTGTGGTGAAGCCATCAACGCTCCAGAGCTTCTGGGTCCATCTAGATGAGGGGGTAAGAGGCGTAACTGGCGATGCCACAGTGGTTCTCCTGGTTCCTCACCATGCGGATGTAGCCTTCATCCCCAAAGTGCACACCCCAGCTTTTGGGAGAGGGAACAAGGAGACAGAGAAGGAGGAAAATTAAATCCCCCCTTTTTTTTTTTTCTCCATGAGCTGGAGAGGACACGGGTGGTGGGTTTGGTGGTGGATGGTCAAGCCTGTACCTGTTCTTCACCAGCCAGTAGTCCTTGTTGTCCAAGGTGCCGTAGCCGACGGCCAACACGCCGTGGTTCACCTCCTGGGAGCACCGGGGGTCATCGTACACCCCTGGGCAGGAGAGGGAGTGGGGACACGTGTCATCAGGCTCAGCTGGGAGCCAACATCAACCCTCAGCAGTGTCACTGCTGCAGGTTTTGCCACATTCATGAACCATAGAATGGGTTGGGTTGGAAGGACCTGAAAGATCATCTAGATCCAACCCCCTGCATGGGCAGGGACACCTCCCACCAGCCCAGGCTGCTCCAAAACCCACAGTAAATCCTTGGACACTTCCAGGGATGGAGCAGCCACCTTTAAGATCATTTAATAGATCATCTGGGTGATCTTTAAGGTCCCTTCCAATCCAAACCATTCCATGAGTTAAAGCTCATCCAGATCCAACCCCCTGCATGGGCAGGGACACCTCCCAGCAGCCCAGGCTGCTCCAAGCCCCATCCAACCTGCCCTTCAACACCCCCAGGGATGGGGCAGCCACAGCTTCCCTGGGCAACCTGGCCCAGGCTCTCCCCACCCTCACACTCCACAATTCCCTCCTCAGCTCCAACCTCCAGCTCCCTCTCCCAGTTCAAATCCACATTAACACCTCCAGCCTGGAATTAACCCCCAACTTGCCCAAATTCCCCCAGGTTCCCTAAGCAGAAAGACCCAGAAGGCCACGAGGAAGATCTCCAGGGTGAAAGGACGTACCTGACCTGTACAAGAAGAAGGTGGGTTGGGTGGCATCGATGGCAACAGAGACAGGTCCAACGTTGGCCACCGCGTCCTTCAGGGCCTCCTCGTCGGCGTAGGGCAGCTCCACGTACCTGGAGCAGGTGGCAGCCCGGGCAGACACGTTGTACTGGCAGGTCCCGTTCTGGTGGGAACAAGAGGGGAGTTGAGGAGCCTGAGGAATCCACCAGGAGCATCTCCAGACCTTCAGGTACATGTTTTCTATCAGCCCTTTTCCACCCCACCCCTCATGTTTCCTTTGACCAACGTTTTCCTACACGTGGGGCTCCATGGAAAGTGGTTGGAAGGACCTGGAGAACCTCAACTCCCCCCACAATGGCAGCCAAACCATTTCAACAGGATCTTCTGCCTTTTTTCTAGAACCCTCTGAGGACAACAGCCCCAGCACTTCCCTAGAGAAACAGTTCTCACTTCCTCATCCTCCCCACCCCAAGATGTTTAACCCATTTTTCATCTCTTTGCTGAAGCTGCAGGTTTGGGGACTTCTGATCCACTTTTCTGTCTTGGATGGAGCTGTGGTTCCTTCCACCCCTTTCCACAGACCATGTCTCCAGGACCCTGGGTCACTTTGGGCATCTCTCATCCTCAGCCATCAAGAGGATCTTTATTTTCTGATGGTTCTTCCCTCACGACCTCCCCCCCAGTGCTCAGAGAGCTTCTCTTTGGGGCAACTTTTGAGAAAACCAAGAGTCTGAACTTCATCCACCGTTCCCTCTGCCCACCAGGATGGCAGAAACACCAACATCCTGTTTTCCAGAAGATGGAACAACAGGGAGAGCCAAGAGCAGGGCCCAGGATTCCTGCCCCATTTTTCCCTGCCATGGAGGACGTTGCCCAATGGTTGACGTAGAACTAAACATGTGGAAATTCTGGTTCCCAGCCCAGTCATTCACCTACTGGGGGGGGGGAAACAAAAGTTTAAAGGTCCTTTCCCTGGGCCTGAAAGAATCAGCTGCAAAGGCTGAGAAGGTAACACGAGGCTGGTGGAAACCAGGAGAAGGGAATCAGTGGGAGAGGACAAGGGTGTCCGGGCAGGGGAGGAGAATGAATCCCCACATGGTTTCCATCCTCATGTGTTTCTCTGCAGGTTCCACATATTTCTCTGCAGGTTCCACAGGCTGTGGAGCTCTGAGACCCACCTGAGCCTTGTAGGGGTAGGACTCATCCGAGTCGATGCCTTCGTTGTCAATGATGTACTGGAAAGCATTGGTCATGAAGCCCCCACTGCAGCCCTTGTTCCCGTACATGGTGGAACAGTCAACCAGGTTCTGGGGGCTGAGGGACACCAGCTTCCCAGTCTTCAGCTTCACCTGGGCTTCCAGGGCTCCCACAGCACTGAAGGCCCAGCACGAGCCACACGAACCCTGTGAAAAGCCCCCAGAGATGTTCAGGTGCTCCCCCGTGGAGCCAAGACCTGGAGAGGACCCAGAGAGAACTTCTCACCTGGTTCTTCACCTCGGTGACACATCCCTTCTCCCTCCAGTCCATGGTGTCTGGGACGGGGCTGCCCGGCTGCCGTGGGTGCTGGGAGGTCACCTTCAGCTGAGGAGAAACCTTCAGCCCTGTGAGCAGAGCCTCAACTTCCTCCCTGGTCTGGTGGGAAGAGAAAGGAAAAAGAAAAGACAAAGAGTTGGGGTGTTGAGCCTGGAGAGGAGAAGGCTCCAGGGAGACCTTAGAGCAGCTTCCAGGGCCTGAAGGGGCTCCAGGAAAGCTGGGGAGGGACTTGGGCCAAGGGCAGGGAGGGATGGGATGAGGGGGAGGGATGAAAAGTGGGAGAGGGAGCTGGAGGTTGGAGCTGAGGAGGGAATTGTGGAGTGTGAGGGTGGGGAGAGCCTGGGCCAGGTTGGCCAGGGAAGCTGTGGCTGCCCCATCCCTGGGGGTGTTGAAGGGCAGGTTGGATGGGGCTTGGAGCAGCCTGGGCTGCTGGGAGGTGTCCCTGCCCATGGGGGGGTTGGACCTGGATGCTCTTTCAGGTCCCTTCAACCCAACCCATCCCATGATGTCCTTGTCTCTCAGGAGTCCTACCCTGGGTGTGAGGCAGGTGGGACACTCTGAGCTCCAGGAATCAGCAGGTTTGGGGAATCTTTGGCTGGTTCTTTTTCTACACCTACATTCCAGCCTTTCACCAGGAAGGGCAGGAAAAAGGACACACGAAGCTCAACCCAACATCCCTCCAAGCTGCTGTTGCCCAACACCACAACCCTGGGACAGCAGAGAGGGACAGTTTGCAAACATCTCTAATGATGGGGTCCAGGTCCCACACCCAAGTGCCACCTTCAGGAGCTGTTCCCTCACAAACCCAGGGACACTGGAGCAGTTTGTCCATGGGGGCTGGAGGCCACGAACAGAAGATGGGCTGGGGAGGGTTCCTGGCTGGTTTCCCACCCCTGACCCACTTCTATTCCTTGTTAACTCGACTTTGTTGGTAATTAAAGGCCCTGACCAACCCCTCCTGGGCAGTACCTACCATGTCTGCCAGGTGGTTCATGCCCAGCTGGTAGGAGTGGAGCCCCAGGGACTGCTCCAGGTTGTGCAGCGTCACCAGCCGCAGGTTCTTCTCCCAGATGACGCGCCGGTTCCCCTCCTCCACCTGAAACCAAACCCAACCTCCTGGGTTCACCCCATCCCACCCCTCAAACAGGTGCTTAGGAGCCCCCCACCAAACCACCCCTCCTGGGAACCAAGGTCTTCTCCCCACTGCAGTGGTTGGTCACACCAGAGCAGCACCCACCGTGGTGCCACCACCACCTGGGGGCCCTTGATGGCCCTTTCCAACCTGGGATCCCACAATTCAACCCAAAGCAGCAGGGTTGGAGTTGGAAGGGACCTTGGTGGGAAGGGACCTTGGTTGGAAGGGACCTTGGTTGGAAGGGACCTTGGTGGGAAGGGACCTTGGTTGGAAGGGACCTTGGTGGGAAGGGACCTTGGTTGGAAGGGACCTTGGTGGGAAGGGACCTTGGTTGGAAGGGACCTTGGTGGGAAGAGGCTTTGGTTGGAAAGGACCTTGGTTGGGAGGGACCTTGGTTGGGAGGGACCTTGGTTGGGAGCCCAGCACCCCGTTCCCCGGGATCCCGGTACCTCGTGGCGATATTCCTTGCCATAGGTTTTCTTCCAGAGCTTCCAGTGCCAGTCCAGAGCAGGGTCAGGGTGTCCCAGTGCCACCACGGCCAGGAAGGTGACAGAAACCAGCAGCTTCATCCCGCTCCACTGGGATCAGCAGTGGGAGCAACACGGACACCGGGAGCCCAGGGCTGGGAGCTGGAGCCGCGCTTGACCCCTTGGTGACAAATCCAGTTGGGTAAGGGAGGCAGGAGGGTGATGACATCCCTGCCCAGGACACCCTGACGTGCCCTGGACGGGGTTTCCACACCAGGTGATGCCACCAGCTCCTGCCTGGACACGCAGCCCGTGGTGGCACCACCAGCCCCCACCTCCTGCTGCCCCCCTGGCGCGCTGGGAAGGGGAACAAATCCCAGCCAGGAGTGGGAAACGTCCCTCCAGGGTGGGGGGGGGAAAGTCTTTGAGCCCCAACCCCTGCCCATGAGGGCACTGACAGGCAGGGACACATCCAGACAGGGTCCCACCTGCCCAGGTAACCCCCCTCAGAAGGTGGGTGACACGAGGCTGAGCAGCTGCTTGGAAACCCCTCTGTTTTCCAACCCCTTCAAAAGCAGAATCGTTCCTGTTTGGACCCCACCCGTGTCCCCCAGCCCCCGGGACGGGCTCCCCCCTGCAGCCCGGACCCCCCTGGGGGGGTC
>NW_009952585.1:33510-34524 GCF_000747805.2 Chaetura pelagica | reverse complement strand
GGAAGGGACCTTGGTTGGAAGGGACCTTGGTTGGAAGGGACCTTGGTTGGAAAGGACCTTGGTTGGAAAGGACCTTGGTGGGAAGGGACCTTGGTGGGAAGGGACCTTGGTTGGAAGGGACCTTGGTTGGGAGGGACCTTGGTTGGGAGGGACCTTGGTTGGGAGCCCAGCACCCCGTTCCCCGGGATCCCGGTACCTCGTGGCGATATTCCTTGCCATAGGTTTTCTTCCAGAGCTTCCAGTGCCAGTCCAGAGCAGGGTCAGGGTGTCCCAGTGCCACCACGGCCAGGAAGGTGACAGAAACCAGCAGCTTCATCCCGCTCCACTGGGATCAGCAGTGGGAGCAACACGGACACCGGGAGCCCAGGGCTGGGAGCTGGAGCCGCGCTTGACCCCTTGGTGACAAATCCAGTTGGGTAAGGGAGGCAGGAGGGTGATGACATCCCTGCCCAGGACACCCTGACGTGCCCTGGACGGGGTTTCCACACCAGGTGATGCCACCAGCTCCTGCCTGGACACGCAGCCCGTGGTGGCACCACCAGCCCCCACCTCCTGCTGCCCCCCTGGCGCGCTGGGAAGGGGAACAAATCCCAGCCAGGAGTGGGAAACGTCCCTCCAGGGTGGGGGGGGGAAAGTCTTTGAGCCCCAACCCCTGCCCATGAGGACACTGACAGGCAGGGACACATCCAGACAGGGTCCCACCTGCCCAGGTAACCCCCTCCAGAAGGTGGGTGACACGAGGCTGAGCAGCTGCTTGGAAACCCCTCTGTTTTCCAACCCCTTCAAAAGCAGAATCGTTCCTGTTTGGACCCCACCCGTGTCCCCCAGCCCCCGGGACGGGCTCCCCCCTGCAGCCCGGACCCCCCTGGGGGGGTCGGAGGAGGTTGGAGACAAAATGGAGACAGAGACAACCCCAAACACATCGCTCCTGCAGTTTTACTTCCCCCCAGCTCTGCCCTTCCCCAGGACAGGAGCCCCCGTCATACCTGGAGGAGGTTTTCGGTGGTGGGCACC
>NW_009952585.1:32268-32565 GCF_000747805.2 Chaetura pelagica | reverse complement strand
CACTCTTCCAGCAGCCACGGGAGGAGCCAAATCTGCATCTTCAAGCCAGCTGCCCTGGAGCTCCTCAGCTGCTCCTCGGCCACTGACTCTGCTCAGGGCACAGGGAGAGTCAAAAATCACTTCTTTTTGGTGCTGGAGGGAGTCAAAGCCCCCGGGGAAACCCCCAGACCAGGGTGTAGGAATGAGGTTTGCACATTAAAACAGAACAAATAACCCTCCTGAGGCCAGAGAGGCCGAGGAGGAACCTGGTGGGTCCCAGCCCAGCCCTGGGATGGGCTTGAGGAGCCTCTGCTGCCA
>NW_009952585.1:30712-32180 GCF_000747805.2 Chaetura pelagica | reverse complement strand
GAGGCACATCCGGGTGGGAACGTCCCATTCCCAGCTTTTGGGTTCTCCTGCTTCTGTTTTAAAGGGTCAAACCCACGTTCACAGACACTGGAAGGCAAAGGGGCAGCTGGTGGGGGGGTCACCACTGGGTCCCCACGTCAAACCAGCTTCGTTACCCTCTGCCAGCCCTTTGTGCTGACTCAGCAGCCAGGAAGGCTGGGAGGTTCCTGCAGGGCACGGTTCCCAGGTGTGGAGCCAGGCAGGGGCAGTTTGGGTGATGTGTGTGGACTTGGGTCAATCAAAGGCCCTTTAACCCCCGGGCTGAGCCCCAAACACACCCAATGGGGGTGTGAAAGCTCCGGGCAGGCAGCTCCCTGGACTCATCCAGGAGCCTCCAGAGGTTTTTCCATACCTGTTTTTCCCGAGCCAGTCGCTGTTCCCACCCCTGGAGCTCGATGACCAGCACGGGGTGATTCACCCCCAGGAGCAGCTCAGGTCACAGCAGGGACCTGGAAAGCATCTGGAACAGCCCTGGGACAACCCACCCTCACTCCCCACCCTCCGTGCCCTTTTCCCTGGCTCGGATCCCTCAGGGACGTGTCCCATTGATGTGGGAACAGCCCCCCAGTGCACCCCCCCCAAAAGCCAGGTCTGAGGAAACCCCCAAACGTTTCCTCCACCGACTTCCCACCCTCCCAGCAGGTCTTGAGGACAAGGAGCTGCAGGTCCCAGGGTGGGGGTGGGAAAACAAAACCCACCTTATTTTTAAGGGACAAAACTGGGTTTTTTTTGCATTAATTTTTAAAGCAAGTCCCGTGGGATCATGGAAAGGTTCAGGTTGGAAAGGACCTGAAGTATCACCATCCCTCCCTGTTAGGACCTGCCCCAAGCTTTGCTGAGGTCATTTTGGTGTTGGTGTTGTTCAAAGGAGCATTTTGGGGGGTTGGGATTTTGGGGAGACATGAGTGGGGGGGTTTGGGCTCTGGAACATCACCCAGCACAGAGGGAACCAGTCCCGGCCTTTATTCCCAACGTGTTTATTTTAAAAATAAATTGGTCTCGTTCTCTGCAGCCCCCCCTGGGCTGGGGGGGGGGGAGGCAGATCCACGCTCTCCATGGGGGATGTTCCACCTCCGGGATGTGTCCCGAAGGCAGAGACTGGGCTGGGATGTGTTTGCACCAGCAGCTCCTGATGGATCAGACTCTGGAACCGGCCAAGTCTGCGGCGGCGGGAAGGGCAAAGGAATCCCGGGAAAGCTGAGGCTGGAGGGGAGGGGGGGGGTGTCTCCCTTCTCCCAAGGAGGGGAGATTCCTCCCCCTGAGAGCGACGTCAGCTTTGGAATTCCGGAGCAGGAAGGCTGAGAAGGAGCTCTCACATCTTGGGGAAGCTGGCCAGGTTGGCCACCCCGCAGGCGTTGTCGGCGTTGCGGGCCAGGAGCACGTAGCCCTTGTTACCCCACTCCTCGCCCCAGCTGCGGGGGGCAAAGGG
>NW_009952585.1:28232-30673 GCF_000747805.2 Chaetura pelagica | reverse complement strand
GGGGGGTTTGCACAGCCCTGCTGCCCCCTGCCCAGCCCTACCTGTTCTTGATGATCCAGTGCTTGGTGCCCTTCTGGGCGCCGTAGCCCACGGCCAGCACCGCGTGGTTGATGTTGGCGCCGTTGCAGCTCTCGTCGTAGTACACGCCTGGGAACAGGGAGGGGGTTCAACACCCAGGCAGGGCTGGAAAAGACCTCTAAGGGCACCGGGTCTGACCATCGACCCCCAAATAAAAGGAGAAAAAGCCAAACCAGACCAAACAAGCCCCCCCTCCAGAGCACGTCCTGAAGTGCCGCGTCTACGCGGTTGTTAAACACCCCCAGGGGTGGTGACTCCACCAGCTCCCTGGGCAGCCCGTTCCAATGTCCAACCACTCTTTGGGTCAAGATGTTCTTCCCAATATTCCCAACATCCCAATAAGGCAGCTTTCTCTAGCCCTGTGGTGAGAAGAGCCCAACACCCACCTCCCTACAGCCTCATCCCAGGGAGCTGCAGAGGACCAGGAGGTCTCTCTCCCCTCAGCCTCCTCTTCTCAAACCTGAACAATCCCAGTTCCCTCAGCCTCTCCTCACAGGACTTGTTCTCCAGACCCTTCCCCAGTTTGGTTGCTCTGCTCTGGACATGCTCCAGCCCCTCAAGGTCCTTGCCATCATCCAACGTTCTGAGCAGCCTGTTCTAGTGGGAGGTGTCCCTGCCCATGCAGGGGAGTTGGAGCTCAAGGATCTCTAAGGTCCCTTCCAACTCCAAACATCCCATGGTTCTGTCACGAGGGGCCCAGAACTGAACATGGTGCTTGAGGTGCTCCCGGTTGTGCCTCAGTTTCCCCCCAGGCCCCTTCACCTCGGCTGTAGAACTGGAAGGAGGGCAGGCTGGCATCGATGCCCACGGAGATGGGCCCGATCCTGGCCACTGCCCTCTTCAAGGCCTTCTCGTTCCCTTCGGGAATCTCCCGGTAGCCGCGGCACTTGGCGGCTTTGCCGGTGGGGCTGTACATGCAGCTCTCGTCCTGGGTGGGATCAACAAGGGGCAGGTGAGCTGGGGAAGGAGTGGCAGACGCGTGGGGGGGGAGGAGATGGAGCCCTGAGCCCCCAGACCTGGCCGATGTAGGGGTAGGAGTCCTCGGAGTCGATGCCGCGGTTGCGCCGCACGTACTCGAAGGCGTTGGTCATGTACCCGCCGCCGCAGCCGTCGTTGTTGGCCACGCAGTCCACCAGGTTCTGGGGGCTCAGGGTCAGCCGCTTCCCCGTCTTCCTCTTCAGCTGCCCCTCCAGGGCACCCACCGAGCTGAAAGCCCAGCAGGAGCCACACTGGCCCTGCAGGGACACAACGGGTGACAAGCAGGGTGACAAGCAGGGTGACACCCCCGTCCCCAGCACCCCCGGGAACACCCGGCTTACCTGGTTCTTGACGGGTGTCACGTAGCCCTTCTTCCTCCAGTCCACAGCAGCCGGGGCTCTCTCAGCCCAGTTGGGGACATAAAGGGTCTCGTTGTGGCGTGGGTGGCCACGGGGCACCTTCAAGCCCGTCATGGTCCTCACCACCTCCTCGCTGGTCTGGAGAAGGAGCCCAAGGTGTGTGGGTGCAGCCCTGGCGGGCAGAGCAGCACCCAAGGGTGCTCAGCCCCCTTCTCAACCCCCCCTATTGCCATCTCCTCTCCTCCCCTCCCCGGGGACACTCACCATGTCACCCAGGTGGTTCATGGCCAGCTCGAAGGTGTGGATGCCCAGGGAGTGCTCCAGGTTGTGGGTGTTGATGTACTTGAGGTTCTTCTCCCAGATCAGCCTCCTTTCCACTTCATCTGCCTGCACCATGGGGGGGGGAGGGGAAATACAGTGTTGGGGGGTCCTTCCCATGGTCCCCCCCAGCCTCCCAGGGACACCAGGGCCGGGTGGTCCCCCCCTCACCTCCCCGTTGTACTGCTTGCGGTGGGTTTTCTTCCACAGGTCCCACTGGGCATCCAGCTCGGGCTGGGGGAGCAGCTGGGCCACCACCCTGTGCACCAGCAGGGCCAGCACCGTGGGCCACCAGATCCTGGGGGACAGGGGCAGAGGCTGAGCCTGGGAGGGCTGGGGAGGGGACAGGACACTGGGACCCCCCACCAGGTCAAGCTGTGGGGGACCAGGACCCTGCAGCCCCCCAAGAGCTGGGACCACACCTGGGTCTGTCCCATTTCCAGGCCATGGGGGACCCCGTTATTGAGCCCCAAGGGGCTGGGGTCCCTGCCCACCCCATTTTGGGCCACAACCTCCCCTCCCCCCCCATTCTGGGGCTGGGGAGGAACAGAGACCCCTTACCCACCCTACTTTAAGGCCAGGACCCCATTCTCATCCTGTTTTGGGGCTGGGGGGGGGGATTGAGACCCCTCAGCCTCCCCTGTTTTGGGGCAGGACCCCCCCCGGGCAGCACTGGCCGGGGACCAGTGGCGCGAGGGGGAAACGCTG
>NW_009952585.1:26550-27158 GCF_000747805.2 Chaetura pelagica | reverse complement strand
GGGGGGGTGTCACTGGTGTCACCCTACAGTGGTCCCCAGGAAGGGGGACCCGCCCCCCCTGGGCCAGCTCAGCCTGCCCGAGGTTTGGGGGCTGAGTCAGGCCGGGATGATCTGCCCCCCAGGAGCACGGGGCCCTGACTCGGCCCCACATGATGGAGCCGAGGGCACCAGCACGTTCCCTGGGAAAGGGGACGGGGATGGAGCAGAGGCTGAAGCAGGAGCCCCTCTGTGGCTGCCCAGGGGGGACACACACACAGCACCCCAAGAACCTGAGGCACCCCAAGAAGCTGGGAACACATCCCAGAGCTCGACTGGGCTGGAGAGAAGGAAGGAGGAGGGAGGGAAGGAGCAGCCAGGACTGATCCTGCCCTCCCTGGCAGCTGTGCCCCCGGGGGGCTGGGGGGGCAGAAACGAGACAAAAGCTTTAAAAAAGAAGGGGAAAAAAAGAGAAAAATATCTTCTTGTAACATCTCTGCTCCATCCAAACCATCTGCACCTCCTGGGGCAGGAGGGACCCCCAACAAGCCCCTCCCAGAAGGGGGTTTGGCTCCTGCTCCCCCCCCCCCCCCAAACCACCCCCGGGGGGGAACCCGCCCCCCCGGTCCCCA
>NW_009952585.1:24763-26274 GCF_000747805.2 Chaetura pelagica | reverse complement strand
ACCAGTCCTTGGTCCTTTGCTGCCACCCTTTCCCAAGGGGTCTGGTCTTTTCCAGCTGGTTTCTTTGCCCCAACAGCTTTAATCCTGGGGGGAGGAGGGGGCACAGGAGGTTGTCACCCCCCCCAGGGGACACAAACCTGGAAGCTGTTGCTTTTCATCTTGTGTAGCCCCCCAGGTGCTGGGGGGGGGGGTTCTGGGGCACCCTGGGCCACCCAGCTCCCACTGCTGCCTGGGCCACCACTCCAGGAAGGATCCCCCAGGGTGGGCTTCCTAAGGGTGGATTTCTGCAGAAATGGGGATTTTCCTCCTCCCTTGGCTGCTGCTCCATCCATCCAGTCCCGTGGGGCTCCAGGAGCAGAGGAAGGTGCAGCTGGTCCTGCCCAGGCAGGAGAACCTGGGGTGGGCACCACCTCCCTGCTTCCTAAAATTCCCCAGAGCCCAGCAGGGGCCCATGGTGGTTATTGCTGGTGGTGTTTTCCCTGCATACAAGGATGGGGCCTTTCCCAGCTCCCCCCTGGGAGGTTCCCACCTTTCCATGGGTAGAGGTGGAAGTGGTGGTTGAAGTGAGGGAAAAACTTCAAACCTTCATTTTTCCAACAGAAGCAGGAGAGAATAAAAAGGAAACACAGCCCAGAACCTCCCTGGGTCTCTGCAAGCTCCCAAACCTGACAGTTGGGAACACCAATGGAGTCAAACCCTTCCCCACCTGGATATTCCCAAGGGGAACATCTCCCAAATGAGCTTTTTTGGAGGGTCTTCCCCATCCCTGCACCACCAAGACCTCTCACTCCAAACACCACATCCCTTCCCTGTGGAAAGGGCAGGACTCAAGCAGCCCCAGGAGGGAGAAATGTCCAGATTTCATCCCAACCCAACCAGGATTGCTCCGTGTTCCTCCCCCACTGCAGCTCTGCCGAGTTCCCTTCCAAGTCAAAGTCTGCAAGGAACAAGTTTTCCTGGTGAAAATCAAAGGGGGAATCAAACTGTTCCTCCAGCCCCTCAGGAGAACAAGAGTCACCACAAGGTTTTTCCACTCAAGAAGCCAGAAGATTCAAAGTCAAGGTTTAAAATTAAAAAATGAAAATTATATATATATATATATATAAAAAATAATCATTCTGCTCCCTCTCTTCCCCTGCTCTCCTCCATGTTGGGATTTGGCAACAGGGTCAGCACGTGGCCTGGATTTTCCCCTCAAGGAGATGGTGATTTTAAGAGCAAACTCTGCCATTCAGAGCATGTAGTGACAAATGCAAGTTCTCAGCAAGGGACCCAGGGCCTCTCTGTGCAGGGAGGCAGGATCCAGCTCCCAGCCCAAGGCCAGGAACTGAATCCAGCTGTGGTAAAAATACATGGGTAACCCAGAGCAGTTTCCCCACCTCCCCCCACCCCCAAGAAGCTGACAAGATGCCTGTGGAGACACAGGTTCCTGGCAGCACAGAAACATCAGCTGCACGACTGATGCATCCAGAACAAAGCTACATGGATCAGATTTTTATGGCTCGTATCCC
>NW_009952585.1:18568-24751 GCF_000747805.2 Chaetura pelagica | reverse complement strand
GGGTCCTGTGGGAGCTCAGAGGTCACACTCAGGACTAGAGAGGCCCAAATTCATTGCACAGTTCAGAGGAGATGGCACCAGACAGGCCCTGGGCTGCCCACCAGCACGGGGGGCTCCAGACAGGAACAACCTTCCGAAGGCAGCTGAGCTTCCTCCCCCTGGGAAGCTGCCTTTCCACAAGGATCCTGGCCCAGGCCCCCTCCAGAGCTGCATTACACAGGGGGAAGGTTTGGAAGAGCTTCTTCCAATGGTTAAAAAGTTACAATCCTTCGTGGTTGATAGAAAAAAAGTCCCAGTTAGAGAAGATTTGAAGTAAAACCAGTAAAAAGCCACCTGATGAGTTTGGAGGGGATGTCTGTGATCCAGACAGGAATCCCTCCCACCAAGCCAGCAGCTCCAGGAACATGGAGCCTCTGGTCCATGAGGGCAGCTGGTCCCACAGCACCAAGTCCTGAATCCTCCAGGAGAACAGACCCCAAAACTGCTGGCACCACACTGAGGAGCTGCCCCAAACCACCTCCTCCTCCTGTCCACCCTCCAGGCTGTTGGGCAGAGTTTTGCCTCCAGAAGGTTGGAAGTGTTTCAGAAAAGTTCAGCAGTCTTTGGAGAAAAAAAAAAAAGAAAGAAAGAAGACTTGGGTGTTTTCCTTTACACTTGGGCAGCTTGGGCAGGTTGGCTTCCCCCAGGGCTTCTCTTATTCTGAGAAAGAAGGGAATATGTTCAACTCTGGGAACTCTTCATTGTTGTAGTTGGGTCCTTGGTCTCCCAGCATTGTCAGCATGTCCTGTAGGGGCACAAGGAGAGAGTTACCACCTGGGCTGCAACATCACCTTGGCAGTTTGGTCATGGAGGAGCTGCTGGTGTCCAGGAGGGTCCATCCCCTCTCAAGGGCACAGGAGGCTCAGGAGCAGAAAACGGAGTCATGAGCAGGGGCTGAGAACAGGGGGCAGCAACTCAGGAAAAACATCAGCCCTCAGGGGTTCTCTTCCCTTCGTGGCATTTGGGGGGTGTTTGGCTTTTTTTGTTACTGCTTTTAATTAGAGCCAGAGGGGTTAATTCAGCTGCAGAGCTGGCAGCTTCACACTGACCCTGCAAAGGACCATGACACAAAGCTGGTCCAGCTGAGGCCTCTCTGCCCTCTCCAACTCCACCACATTCCTCACAAGCTTGAGATCTCATCAGGTATTATGAACTAAGGGGAAAGCTCCATCATGTTGGTCCCCAGGGTGACCACCCCACTCCTCCCTCAGGAGGCTACAAAAGAACCACAGAATCATGGAATGGTTGAGACTGGAAGTGACCTTAAAGACCATCAGGTTCCAAACTCCCCACTATGAGCAGGGACACCTCCCACCAGCCCAGGCTGCTCCATGCCCCATCCAACCTGCCCTTCAACACTGCCAGGGATGGGGCAGCTTCCCTGGGCAACCTGGCCCAGGGTCTCACCACCTTCAGAGTGGAGCATTTCCTTTTAATTATACAGTCATGGGATGGTTTGGGTTGGAAGGACCTTCAAGATCATCTAGATTCAACCCCCCCATGGGCAGGGACACCTCCCAGCAGCCCAGGCTGCTCCAAGCCCCATCCAACCTGCCCTTCAACACTGCCAGGGATGGGGCAGCTTCCCTGGGCAACCTGGCCCAGGGTCTCACCACCTTCAGAGTGGAGCATTTCCTTTTAATTATACAGTCATGGGATGGTTTGGGTTGGAAGGACCTTCAAGATCATCTAGATTCAACCCCCCCATGGGCAGGGACACCTCCCAGCAGCCCAGGCTGCTCCAAGCCCCATCCAACCTGCCCTTCAACACCCCTAGGGATGGGGCAGCCACAGCTTCCCTGGGCCAACCTCTTCCAGAACCCTCCCTACCCTCCCGGGGAGGAATTTCCTCTTAATATCTAAACCATCTTACTGAGAAGACCTCAGGCTGGCTGGGCTGAGGCTGCTGCACGTGCTGCCCCCCCGAGGCCGGGCCGTGGTGCTGTCCCTGCCACTGGGGCCACATCCCCACGGAGCCGCCGTCCGCGCGTGCCGGGAAGGGAGCCGAGCCCTGCGCCGCCTCCGCGCCTGCGGGACACAGCAGGGCAGGGGGGTCACACCAACAGACAGAGCCACCAGGGTCACCACAAGACTTGGGAGGGGCCTGGTGGAGACAAGAGCCACGCAAAAGCTCTGCTGGCTGCAGGAACAGCTTCCACCTCTGCTGTCAGCCAGGGGCAGGTGTTCTCGGGATCTGCAGGGGAACCTGCAGGCAGGAGCCAACGTCTCCTCCCGTGCACTGGGACAAAAACTATCAGCTCTCTTGTCATTAGTTGCATATTTTGCTCAAGATGTGACTCTGAACCCAAAAATCTGGATATTTTTTTTTCCCTCCTCAGCCTGGCTTTGCAGCTGTCCTTGGACCACACCACCTGCACCCACACTTCCACTCAAGGAACCAGCCTGGCTTTCTCAAAACAAACAACAGTTCAGGTCAACACACTGAACCACGATGTTCCCAGCTCTCCCTCCCAGGGGATCTGGTTGTTGTTGTCACCCCCAGCAGCCCCAGGGACACTCACTGAAGGCTGCACCACGGTTGGTGAGATTGGGGTAGGTGGCCCCTGTGGGGGAGGCTGTGGAGCCTGGTGCTGCCATGGGGCTGAAGGACGATGGGGTCCCCTGGAATGTCCCCATGCTGAAGGAAGGGGGACGGGTCTTCACTGTCTGGGATGCCACTTGCTGGAAGAGAGGAAGAAAAAGGTGAGGAAGAGGAGAGATGCACTTACAGAGTCACAGAATCAATGCCAGGGGTTGGAGGGACCCTCTGGAGATCACCCAACCAAACCCCTGCCAGAGCAGGGTCACCTACACTAGATCCCACAGGAACACACCCAGGAGGGTCTGGAATATCCCCAGAGAAGGGGACTCCACAGCCTCTCTGGGCAGCTTGTCCAGGGCTCTGCCACCCTCACAGGCAAGAAGTTCCTCCTCATGGTTAGACAGAACTTCCTACATTCCAGTTTGTGCCCAAGACCTGTCATCTTGTCACTGGGACCACTGGAAAGCCTGGCCCCCCCTGCTGCCACCCACTGTGAGCATTGGTAAGATCCCCCTCAGTCTTCTCTTCTCCAGACTAAAACAACCCAAGCCCCTCAGCCTTTCCTCATGGTCTAGTCCCCACACCATCTCCTTTGCTGTCCCCTCCCCAGCAGTTCCCTGTCCTGGGAGAGCCCAGACCTGGACACAGAGCTCCAGCCACGGCCCCCAGAGGAGGTTTATCCTGACCCTGGTCCCAGCTGGGGTGAGAACACATTGGGACTGGCCCCAGCACACCCAGCTGGGGCAGGGCAGGCTGAGGGGAGCCAGGTGTCCCTACCTGTGGGGTGAAGGGGGGCCGTGTCCCCGGGCCCCAGCCGGTCCCGCCGGGCTGCGCGGGGCTGGAGTGGCGGGAGATCTGGGGCAGGATGCGGCCGGAGGGCGCGGGCGGCTGCGGGATCAGGCTGACGGGAGGCACCAGGCTGCTGCTCCTGGGAGCACGGAGAAGCACAGAACCAGGGAGGGGCTTTGGGTTGGAGGAACCTTCAAGATCATCCTGTCCCACCCCCTGCATGGGCAGGGGCACCTCCCACCAGCCCAGGCTGCTCCAAACCCCAAGTCAGATCCTTTTACACCTCCAGGGATGGAGCAGCCACCTTGAAGACCATTTAATGGATCATCTGGGTGATCTTTAAGGTCCCTTCCAACCCAAACCATTCCATGATCTAAACACCATCCAGTCCCACCCCCCCATGGGCAGGGACACCTCCCACCAGCCCAGGTTGCTCCAAGCCCCATGCAACCTGCCCTTCACTGCCAGGGATGGGACAGCCACAGCTTCCCTGGGCAACCTGTTCCACAGGAGAGGACCAACTGCAGGACAGGACAAAATGGCCATGAGGCCTCTCCAGGCACAGGAAACCTCACCTGAAGTTCTCAGCAGGTCGGGATGGGGTGAAAGTGTTTCCCTGGGTGAAGAGGGGCTGGTTGGCAGGCACGGTGCTGGCAGGGAGGGCCTTGCTCTGCTCTGTGGAGAGAGAAGCAGCCACCTTAGGGCTCAGGGAGTCTCAGCAGCAACAGGGACAGAGAACCAGTAGCACGAGATGTGCCCGTAGGAAGGAAGACTGAGCATCACACATGACTGTTCCTTGTCCAGACACAGACCCCAGGCAGTTGAGTAAAAACCTGTTTAATCTGATTTCCTCTCCATTTGCTAATAAACTTTACATTAAGGTCCTGTGGGGCTGGAGCATTCACTGCATCCTGTGCCCAGACTAGGAGCAGGGCTGCTCTCTGGGGACAAGCAGGATCAGACCAAGAGACCCCTCCCTCCTCACACCTCCCCAGAACAACATCAGCTGCAGGACAACCCACTGCCACAACAGTGTGGCAGGGATTACCCACCCAGGGTCAAAACCAGCCCAATTCTGGGCTTCCCAACACTGACATTGAGCCCCTGTGCCCAGAACTGCTCCGGGAACACAGGGAAGAGGAAAGAACACTGGGATGAGATGGGACACAAGGTCCCCCAGCCCAGCCCAGATTTCCCTACCTGTGCTGATCCCACTGTAGATCTCGCTGAACCTGGGGTCCCTCTCCTGGCTGAACAGGCTCTCTGCCTTCTCCAGGGGTTTGCTGTGCTCCGGCCCCGCGGCGCTCACCGCCTGGACGGGAACCTGGAGGCAGCAAGAGGGGTCAGTGCCTCGGGCAGAGGGAGGCTGGTGGTCCCTGGGGCAGCTCAGCTCCACGGGTTCTGGCATGTCCCATGAGAACAAGCAGGGCTGGCAGCAGGGACACAGGGGAAGGATGTCACAGGGGCAGGTGGGAATCGAGCAAGGAGATCCAGCACAGCCCCAGGCAGGAGGACACACCTTCCTCTCCCAACTCTCTGCAGCCTCCAGCCCATCTGCTGTGGCCACCTCCACAGCCTCAGCAAGAGGGGACTTCAATAGTGCAGGAGGACAAACACTGGGTGGAACCTGTGGATTTACCTGTGAGTGGTCATACCCAGCCAGGCTCTCTCTTCCTGGGACCACTTCCAGCTCTGCCTGTTGTGGTGGCTGCTGCTGCCTGAAATAGAAAGTCTCTGTAACAGGAGAAGAGGGGCTGCTAAAAACCATCACCGGGGGAACAGACACTGTGGTCACATCGGTTTATTCACTAGCCCAGAGGAGCTCCCTGATGCAGAGAGGAAAGGCTGGGGAGGAAGGCTGCTTGAGAGGAGGGCAGAGCCAGCAAGGGAGGCAGGGAGAGAGGAGCTGAGCACCTCCTGACCTTGAGGGCAGTGGTGCTGTGCCCATTTCCAGGGGCAGCCCGACGTTCTGCCCCAGCTGGGGCCTCTGCAGGGAGTTGGACAGGGCAGGCCGGGACTCCTGGCTCGAGTTCCTTCACAGCAAAGAAAGAAAGAAAAATATTAAAAAAAAATAAACCCCAGGAAAGCAAAGAGCTGCTGATGTGCCCCAGCCACGGCTGGGAGCTTGGCTTCTGCAAAACCTTCTGGGGTGAAGGATCCTTCCACTGTTTCCATGGTCTCTGGGAGGGGGTGTCATGTCATTCACAGCCACGAGCCCAAGGGCTCTGTCCCCCCACACTGAGCAGGGCAGCAATGAATCACTCCCCAGGAGCACCAGCCCTGCAGACCCTCAGAGCTCCAGTTAAGGCTGCAGGAGCCTAAAAACCCCCCAAGTTTTCCAGTCAGACACTCCAGAGCTGGAGCCTGCAGGGACCACCAGCAGCTTTAGGTTTCAAGCCCCAGATGTTGGTGGAGCTGGTCATGCCCTTGGTCACTGCCAGAGGTCGGTGAATGTTTAACTCCTACAAGAAAGGAATAAAAATCCATTTTCTCAGCAATTCTTTCCCAAGCTGCTGCTCCAAGAGCACCTGAGCTTGAAGATGAAACCACTCAAAAAACCCTGCCAAGAAGCATGTGGGTAAAATGCACCTGAGACCCCAGCAGACACAGCTGCTGCTGCTCTGGCCCCAGCTCATGCTGTGCTTTCGGAAGCGCAGGATGGATGCGAGGATGGATGGGGTGGGATGGATGAGCTCAGGGATGTCTCTACCACTGGGACAGGAGCCCAGGCCTGGATCAGACCTGCATCTGCTCACACGCAGCTCTTTAAAGCCAGAGGAACTTGCACTGCTCACCTCTTGACACCTCCTCAG
>NW_009952585.1:0-18485 GCF_000747805.2 Chaetura pelagica | reverse complement strand
CTGCCCCCAGGGCAGAGCTGCTCCCTGCACCCTGGGACCTTCTCACAGATAAAAGACCCAAATGTCCAGGCTTTTCACCTGCCCACGAGCAGCCAGGCCTGTCTGCCTGGCAGGAGGGATCCCATTTGCTGCCTCCACCCAGTTCTTAATCACATGCAGGCATGTTTTCCTGCCCCCTTTATTCCAGTTGCTGCTCTTCTGCAAGGGGCCTGGAGCTCCTTGTGGGCGGAGGGAGCAGCTCTGACCATTGGCTACAATGGTCAAGAGAGAAGAGCAGCAACAAGAGCAGCACCCCCAACACAGCTCCTTCCTGAATCCAAACTTCAGCAGCAAAAAACCCAAGTGTTCACTTTCTACCCTGAGCTGCAGCCAGTCCTGCTGACACGAGAAGCCCCCTCTGGGCCACCTGCCCCCCTAGACTGCCCCAGGAGTCCAGAAGCCACGTCCAGAGCCAGAGCCTAATATTAGCTTTGAGAGCAATCACAGACTTGCTCCAGTAACCCGAGTTAAAAAAGGCCCTGCTGGAGCTGAAGGCTGGCAGCTTGCTGAGCCACACAGCCCAGAGAGCCAGAGAGATCCAACCTCTTGCACTTCAGTCCTCCAGTGCCTGCCACAGCCCAGGGAGGGAGCACTCAGGGGCCTGAGGGGTTCCTGCAGGGCCTACACAGACTGGTGGGAAGCTTGGCCAGAGGGAAGACGGAGCTCCTGCCGTTTTGTGCTGCTGGTTATTCTGGGACAAGATCCTGGCAGGGTCCTGGGCTATCACTGGTGCTTGGCAAGTCATTTCCATGTACATACTTGACATTGGTGTTGGTACAGATGATGTACTCAATTTCATCCGAGTAGGGGTTCTGGAAGGTAAAGGAGCTGGTTCTCATCCAGAGCCATTCCCGGTTTTTGGATCGGAATCGGAACATGACTGACAGAACCTGGCCTTTTAACTTCACCACCTAAAAAAATGTAATGCATCAGTAGGACCTGAGGAGAGAAGGAGTTGAAGAGCAACCTGCTCCCGAGCACAAGCCTCCCCACAGACCCCTGCCATGGCCCCTTGGCCTCCCCCAAGTACATGGTCCTGGTCCTGCCACTGGCCCCTCACACCATCCTGATCCCCAAGGGATGTGGGAGGGGAATCCAACAGCCCCTTTCCAGCTTCCACTTTCCTTTTTGCACTGGTGAGATGTATGAAAAAGCCTCTGGTAAATGAAGCACATGCTGTGGCTTCTGATTCCAAACTGTCTGGACAAATGGATAATGAGCAGCTACTTTCTGGAGTCATGAAAGCACAGGGGCAGCCTTACCTGCCCTGCCACCCGTCCAGCGCCCTCAGAAATAAGAGTAACGACAACAGGGCAAGCAAATCCCATCCACCTCCAGCTGCAGCACTGGGCTGGGCCTAGAGATGAACCAGGGTTTCAGCCCCAACAGCCTGGCACTCAGGTAGGCACTTGGCAGCCACGTCTCTGGCCCTAAAAGCAGACTGGACTGGCAGCCAGAGGGTGAATTCAAGAGTTAGACATCAGATGCTCCTGGTTTGCTCTGCACATTTACCATGGTGTGTCTCTCCCTGGGACTGTTTGCCCTCGGGACAAGGAGAAATACCCAGGGTTGACTTTTCTCTTGGTTTTCCAATCAGTTTCATTCCTTTTCCATCAGATTCCCAGCTGAAAAGCACCCTGCAGAGGGGCAGCTGAAGTGCTGTACCTGCTGGAAGCTGTCCCGCAGAAGCTGCTGGTCTTCTGGGTGGCAGAAATCCACAATGTCCTTCCCCAAAAGTTCCTAATGTTGAAGGAATTGGGAGAGAGAGTCAGTTCATCTGGCAGGCAGATCCCCCCTCCAGGTCTGCCCCATTAATCCCAGTTTGGACAGGGAGTTACTGCTCCCCCAGCCCCCAGTCACTGTGACACAAACCAAGCACAGGAGCTGTCATGCTGCATTTGGAAGAGAAGCACCAATAACGTTTGATCTCCCACTCCAGTGGAGGCAACAATGATCTTAATTGACAGCAGACACAACCCAGAGCCACCCACCCTTCCAGGGATCAAAGTGCTTAGGAAAACACATGGAAAAGCAACTGGTAGAAAAAAAAAAACAACCAACCAACCCACGTCTGGTTTAAGCCCTGAGTGTTGTTTTATCAGATCTGTTGGACAAGCAGAGCCACGATGGGTGAGGGAGGGAGGAGGGGATGGAAGGGGGGTCAGTGGCTCTTCCCAAGGTTCCTCACCTGAGGCTGGTTCCTCACCTGAGGCTGGTAGCCAACAGTGGCCACGCAGCGGTGGTCGATGAAGGTGAAGATGCCCTCAGTGTTGTGCCTGGAGATGAACTCTGTGGGCTGGCAAATGTTGTTCATGTCTGTGCAGTTGGGGGAGCTGGTGACCTGCCAGGGCAAGACAGGAGGGCAGGGTGATCAAGTCTGGCAAGAGCTGCTGCTCTCTCACCAGCCAACCCTGCAGTTTGTGGCAACCAGGGAACAGCCTCACACAGAAGAGTTTGGTTCTGGGGGCTTTCAGGAGAAGGCAACGTTGGAGCAGTGAGAGATGCCCCCCTAAGACCACATCTGGAGGGTTGTGTCCAGTTCTGGGCTCCCCACTTCCAGAGGGATAGACTGGAGAGAGTCCAACAGAGGCTACAGGGATGATGAAGGGACTGGGGCTGTTTAGTCTTGAGAAGACTAAGAGGGGACCTGATTAATGTCCACAGATATCTGCAAGGGGGTGTCAAGAATGGGCCAGTCTCTGTTCAGTGGTGCCTGTGACAGGATGAGGGGAAATGGCACCAAGTGACAACACAGGAAGTTCCACCTCAACATGAGGAGAAACTTCTTTGCTGTGAGAATGACAGAGCCCTGGGACAGGCTGCCCTGAGAGGCTGTGGAGGCTCCTTCTCTGGGGACTTTCAAGACCCATCTGGACATGTTCCTGTGGGATCTACCCTGGGTGTTCCTGCTGCAGCAGGGGGGTTGGACTCAATCTTCAGAGGTCCCTTCCAACCCCACGGACTCCACGATTCTGTGCCACCCACCTGGAGCCTGCCAATGGCCACCAAGCAAAACTTGCTGCCCTGGCTAGCGTCCGGGTCATCATCAGGCAGGGAAACACCTGGGAGGGGAGGGCCAGAAACCCCAGCAGGTTAGTACAGCAAAGCCAGCCCATTTCAGAGGCAAGAAGTGCAGCCCTGACTTCAGTACCCACCTCTGCCACATTTTCTAATCCCATATCCTTTCCCATGAAGAAATTTGGCAAATTCAGCTGCCTCCCCCTCCCTTGGTTCCCAGAAGGGTTAAACACCTCCCTAACTTTAGGACAGTGGGATATTATTTCCACCCTCTGCAGAATCTCTGCTGTCCAGTCACAACCTGATCCAGCCCTACAAAAATGACTTCAATCCCACACCAAGGGAAAGCGATGGAGCCGTTTGGGCAGGATTTGCTGGCACATCCAGCTGCCAGAACAGAAAATTTCAGACCCTCTGCTCTTCAAACCTGCCACAACTGAAGCCTCAGCCAGGTCCTCACCTGCAGGGGGCCAGGCCTTGATGTAGCCTGTGCAGTGCACCACGACATAGTGAGGCTCCCCATCCTTGGCTGCACCTAAACCATTCCTTGAGAGACAGAGAGAGGCTGGATGTTAAGCTGGGGTGCAGAGAGGCAAGGTTTTTACTTCTGTTTTTGAAAAGCTTCCACAGAACATCTCCAAGACTCAACAAGAGGTGCAAGAACAGAACAGGCTGGAAACCATCTCAGTTTCAAATAAAAAGGGACAATATAGACCAGAGCCAAAGAGCAGCACAGAGAAGATGAAATTATGCTCAAATCCAACCTCGGAATGAGGAAGGACTAATATTCACTGGGATTCTCTCCCTCACCACAGTTGTACTTTGGTTCCTCCAGCAGACCTGAACTCTTCTGTGAGCTGCTCACTCCCCACACACACACATACAGTGTGTCTCCCCAGCCTGGTGACAGAGCTATCACCCTCCTGTGACCCACCTGCAGCGATTCCTCATGAAGCTGAGACGATTCACAGAGACGGGATCCACGGAGCTGCTGCCACACCTGCCCCAGGAGCAGAGAGGGAGGGAAAAGCTGTTACCCCTGGGCAACATTCAACCCATCCAACAGCCTTGAAGTCCTCTATAAATGGGGAAGGACCTTGGAGCCCCCAACACACAAGTGAAAAACATTCTATAGGCTTCAAGAAGGGAGGTGACACACGGGAGTAGAACAAATTGTTCCTGGAAGGTGGATCATCTACAACAACAGCCTTGAGAGCCACCAGCACAGGGCAAAGAAACATCTCAAGAACTTCACTCTTGGCTTTGTGTGGACAGTTCAGCCATGTTGTATCATGTCTGTGCCAGAGTGTGCAAAAAAACCAAGCTGGAGTAAAAGCATGATGAGGCCAGGGAGCAAGGCCAGCCCCAGGCCCTGAGGACTTTCTCCCCCATTACCTCATCCTGCAGATGAAGGATCTCCGTGAGCCCATGCACATCCTCATGGATTGCTGCCCTTCCTTCTTCACAGTCCCTGTCTTCAGATCTAGGATGCGACCTGAAGCAGGAAGGAGACAACTCAAGATGCTGCTGCAACACAAGGCCCTTCACCAAGGCAGGCACCAGGTAACGTTGTAGGAACCAGCAAGACAAATGTCCCCAGGGGCACCTCTTGGGGTGGGGGGTCCTTGTTAGGAAGGCATCAGTTTGGTTCCTTCTGCAAAGGGAAGGTTTGGATCCAAGTGCTCTGCAGGCTGCCCCCAAGGCTGCCTCACCTGTCAGGGCATTCTCAGAGGTGGAGAGCTGCTCCCTCAGCTTGCCCACGTCGTCAGGGTGCACCTGGTCATAGAGGGTGCTCCCAAACCATTCTGACTGGGCCTGGCTCAGCACCGGGGTCACCGAGTCCGACACGTAGACCACCCGCCCCGTCTCGCAGGACACGATGAACAGGAACCCATCAGCTGCCTCCAGGATCAGGTGCTTGAGCTCCTGTAGACACAGACAGGCTCTCAGCCACAGCTTGGGAAAGACCTCACCCAGGCCAACTGGCCACCCAGGGGGAAGAAGTAAAAAAAAGACCCCAAACCCACATGCTAAACCACCCTCACCCCCCACAAAACCACCCCCACCACTGAAGCCACATAAACCCCCCCATGCCCACTGGAGCACACCCCGAAGTGCCACATCTACAGGTTTCTTGAACACCTCCAGGGATGGTGACTCCATCACGTCCCTGGGCAGCTTGTTCCAATGTCTGACCACTCTCTGGGTCAAGAAATTCTTCCTGATGCCCAATCTAACCCTCTCCTGGGCAATTTCAGGCCATTTCCTCCAGCCCTGTGGTTATTCACTTGGGAGAACAGCCCAACACCCACCTCCCTACAGCCTCCTCTCAGGGAGCTGCAGGACCATGAGGTCTCTCTCCCCTCAGCCTCCTCCTCAAGCTGAACAATCCCAGTTCCCTCAGTTTAGGTTATTTACAGTAATAAAAAAAACTGAAACCAGGAATTTTTCCTCAGAATGTGACTATTTGTTCTCTCACATATTGCCCAACAGGCAATTACCCTATTAGGGCAACGTTTTGTTGCTAAAGACATGAACTGAAATGTAAATCAGATGTAAATCTGCTAATTAAATTGGTAGGTAACGAACTTGTCATGAGATCAGGTGCATTTTGCTGACAAACAAGAGGAGCCACTGCTTGCTGGAGTGAAGGTTGTTGAGTGTGTTGCCTCCATAAATCTCTCCTTCCCCAACTTTAAAGGTGGGGGATGTGTCATCAGAGCCCAGAATGAAGCTGGACTGGGATTTTCCAGAATTCATAGAATGGTTTGGGTTGGAAGGGACCTTAAAGATCACCCAGTTCCAACCCCCTGCACGGGCAGGGACACCTCACACTAGATCAGGTCACTCAAGGCCCCATCCATGAAGACCTGCAGGGAAGGGGCAGCCACAACCTCCCTGGGCAACCTGTTCCAGCATCTCACCACCCTCCCAGGAAAGAACTTTATTCCTAACGTCCAACCTCATGAAATGATTCCCTCCCATTTCCTCCTGACCAACCTCACTGCAAGGCAAGGAGTCCCCGCACAGGAACTGGATGATCTTTCCCACCCCAATCACTGCCCAACTCCCCGGCACCACCTCCCCAGGCAGCAGGATCAAGACCTGGTCGGTGAGGAAGGAGGGTTTGTAGGTGCCATCCGTGGAGGTGTTGCCCGTGCCCCTGAGGGACTTCATGTGTGACACAGCCATGCGCAGGATGGTCAGCTTGTCGGGCTTGCGGGCCAGGGCGCTGCAGGTGGGCACCATGTCGGACAGCTCGGTGATGTAGGCCGTCATCTTGTTCCGCCGCCGCCGCTCGATCTCGCTGTGGTTTTCCCTGGAAAACAAACAAACAAAAACCACACGAGGCCAGGGAGGAGAGGAGGAAGTTACCCCAGGGAGGGGGACTGAGGTCTCGAGGTGGGGAGGTTGTGGGGGGGGAGGGGGTGTCTCCCCACGTTGCTTTCCAGAGTGCAAAACACACGGGAGATGCTTCGGGGCGGGACAGGAGCTGCACATGCTGGGCGTGCACGAGGGGAAGGAGGGCAAGGAGGAGAGTCTGTGGTTGGACCTTCCTGGCTGCAGGCAGGAGCTTGGCCTGGGCTCCCACCACCCCCCTGGGGAGGCACCAGCCAGGCCGAGCTGCCCCAGCAGAGCAAGAAGCTGCCTCAGGGCTCCTGCTGCAACAAGAGGGTTTTTCTCTTGCTCTGCCTCCTGGTGCTGAGGGAACCTGCTGCTCCAACAGCTTTGCTGCAGCCTGGAAGGACTGATCCCACCCATTGCTTCTCCCAGGGTGAGCCATGTCCCCTCTCTGTCACTTTCCAGACAACATGTGCCTCCATAACCAGACGCCAGGGCTGCAGCTGAGGCACCTCAATCACACCAGAGGAGCCTCCCCTGGCAGTGCCTTCATGGGGACACTTCTCAGTGACATCCAGAGCCTCTCACAACACCGTGGCAGGAGGGAAGGGCTTCAGGGGGGACATGCACCTGACTCTGTACAGTTCCAGGCCAGTGTGGACAGCCCAGGCACACATACAGACCTCCCAAGAGGCTCTATGACCAACACTGCCCACCTAGAGTCCTCCAAGAGGTTCTCCACACACCTCCTGCAGGGAAGAGTCCCCACCAGCCCCAGAGGGCAAACATCACTTGTTTACACATGGTTCTTTCATCCAGTACATGGAGTTTAACTGGGTTGCTAAGGTGGGTTTCTCAAACCAGATCCTAAAAGCCAGGTTTCCCATAGAGAAGGATGGATGGGATGCAAGAAGCACATGGTGAGATGGAAAGTGTTGGAAGGAACAGACAGGCAAGTGAGCTGAAGAGGATAAACAAAAATGGAGCATTTCTCACTGCCAGGTGGCTGCAGTCACTCAGTGACCCTGCCCTTTGCTGCAAGAGACTGACCCTCAGGAAGCCAAGTGCTCCAGTTCTCACACTCCCCTTGGACTCAGTTCCTCCAAACCCACGTGGTCAGGTGTCAAAATGAAGCCACCTTCACTGCAAAGCTCCTGGGAAACCTCAGGCCACTTCCCTGCCCCACTGCCCAGGATTCTTTACCACAGGCTCTGGTGTGACAGTGACCACTGAGAGGTGGGGCAGGGGGAAGGGTTGTTTCTTCCCCAGAGGATAAACCCCTGAAGAAGCACCACTGCACTCCCAGCCCCACCTCTGGTGTCTCCTTATCTCCTCAACAATTTAAACTCTGCAGCTGGGCCTGGGGCTTTTGTTTTAAAACCAGCCAGCAGGCAATAAACTGACCAGAACTGTGGCATTCTCCCCTCCCAAGAGCCTCTTCAGCCCCATGTGTTGCTCAAGAACCAGCCCGGGGTGGGTGGGACAGTCCTAAGAAGTCCCAGGGTGGGTTTGTGGGATGCAAACCTCCAAGCAAGGCTTCCTGCAAGAATGACCAACCCCAGGCTCTGCAGACACCAGCTGGGGTGGAAACAGCAGCAGCCTCCGTGGGAACTTCAGACACTTCTCATTTTGCAGCTGAGAAGGGGGAAGGGGCACATTTCAAGTTGGGGGGGTGGTTTCTGCTGAAGAAACAGTCCTGCCAACACTGTGTCACCCAGCTGCTCTGGGGGTACAGCCCTGCACCACCACCACCCTCCTGCACCAAAATACAACACCTGAGGTACCTGCTCTGGTCATTTCAGCCACAGTTCCTCATTAATTACAAACAGAAACTTGGGGTAAATACAGAAGTTCTGCTCTCAGTGAGCCCAGGGTGCTGCAGAGGGCAGGACACCACCCTTCCTGGAAGCTTTAAGGGGTAGAAAAAACTGAACTAGTTCACTTTTAAGGCCCGTTTTGACAGCAGGACAACATTCCTGAGACAAATCCTCACCAAGGAGAGAGAGAATTGCCCCTTTGGCACCTTGATCCAGCCCAGGAGAAGTTGTGTTCAGCACAGGTTAGCAAAGCTGCAGCACTCAGAGAAAGCAACAGCCCAACCATGCTCTGCCCTGAGCTCCCTGGCAAACAAATCCTTCTGTGTGCTCCCCAGAGACACCCTGACCAGGGGACCCGAGGCCTTTCCCCTCCTAATTCCAATTACACAGAGATTTCCAGAGGTCTGCTCAGCTTCAAGTCCTCTACTGCAGCAGATGGGGGAAAGAAGGGAGGAAAAAAAAAAGAGCAGGGATGCCTAGAGAGACATTGAGGAAAGGAAACACTCTGCTTGTCCATGCTTGAAATCTCCAGTCTCCTACCTGGCAAGTCTCTCCTTATCCGCTGAGCTCTGCTCATCATCAGACCTAAAAATAAAACCAGCGAGCTAAGCTGAAATGGAAGAAGTGTAAAGAAATGGAAAATGGGAAGATGTTCCTAGGAAACCCAGCCTATGGACACCTCTGTTTTGCTGTTTTCAACTCTACAGAACAAAGCAGCTGTTGTTAGTCTGCAGCAGGACACAGGGCAGGTGTCTGCAGGTCCTCAGGCTGTTCCCCAGGGGCAGCTCTGCCTCCCACGGGGCTGAGGTGCAGCTTCACCTGAGCAGGATGGAGTTAATGGGAGAACTGGGAACTGCAGCCCCAAGTTTTCTTTGAAGAAAA
The DNA here is from genome assembly GCF_000747805.2 of Chaetura pelagica. Classification (NCBI taxonomy): domain Eukaryota; kingdom Metazoa; phylum Chordata; class Aves; order Apodiformes; family Apodidae; genus Chaetura; species Chaetura pelagica. The sequence goes on along the minus strand of NW_009952585.1, from coordinate 9,387 downwards.
ATAACCAGCAGCTTCTTTGATGGCATCCTTCAATCAGAAACAGCAGATAAAACCCACCCCAAATTCAAAGGGTGTAAAGTTCACAGCTAAACACACGTTTCTGTAGCTCCACAAACAGCACTTGGGACAAGGCAGCTGAGGTGGCTCCACGAGAGGCAGCACTGGGGGGTGACAGCACAGGGACCCCTCCACAGCCCCCAAGGGGGTGTGACAGCACAGGGACCCCTCCACAGCCCCCAAGGGGGTGTGACAGCACAGGGACCCCTCCACAGCCCCCAAGGGGGTGTGACAGCACAGGGACCCCTCCACAGCTCCCAAGGGGGTGTGACAGCACAGGGACCCCTCCACAACTCCCAGGGAGGAGGAACCTGACACCTGGTTTTGCAGAGCCTGACTGTGAGCCTTCCTCACAGAGGTCTGGCTGCCTTGGAAAACAAACTATCCCCCAGAAGCTACTGCAGAGGAAGAAGAAGGCACCAGACACAGTCAGGAAGGCAGGAACACACCATCCCAATGGCTGAACTGCTAAAAATCGCCTGTGGATTCATGCAGTGTGGGAGGTGGCTACAGCTGTGGGACCCTGCCACCTCCAAGGGGGTGAACACTGCAAAATAACTCCTCACATTCACCTCCACCTTCTCCTTTCACCTCCCACCACCCGAGGAGGGAAGAACATTCCCAGGGTTGGTTTGTTCCTTCCCTCCTCACCTGCCAAGGATGCCCAGAGGGACCAGGAGCCCAGCCCAGCTGTGGCTCTGCAGGCACAGAGCAGAACTCTCTCCTGAAGGGCCATGACCTGCTCAGCACTGCAGCACCCACCCTCAGCACCTGCTTTTTTTGGTATTTTACACTCTCTTGGCATTTCAGGGCATTATTAGGACCTTATTATACCTTAAGCTCCCAGAGCTATTCAGTTTGGGCTGGCAAAAAAGATTTCTAACCTGTTTAACCTCAGAACAAGTCAAACCATTTAAACAGCAGGAGAGCCCCAGCACCACAGTGGCAGGTAACAGAGTGACAGGGACCTGGAGTTCTGGTTTTGACCCTTTTTTGTTGTTGCCTCCCTGCACCGAGGCACTGACACAGGTTTAATGTCTCAGCCAGAGCTATCAAGGCTTTGCAAAATGCCTCCTCTTTCTTCCCAGACTGGTTTCAGTGCACAAGCCCAGTGAAAGTCCAGGGAAAAGGCCCCTGTCCCCATCACCACTCCTGGCTCCTCCTGCCACAGGATCACCCTGCAATTTCCAGCACGTTCATGCACCCTCACTTGGGCAAAAACCTGACACACCAACACAAACTAACCCCCTGAAATACTTAAACTGAGCTCCATGGGCTTCAAAAAGCTGAAAAAATCCTATCAGGCTAGTCCCAGATGGCACAGAGCTGCTTTCAGACACCAACAATCAGAGTCAAAACCTTGCCCATGATGTTCCTGCCCACGGATCTCCAGAAATTCCTCATTTATAGAGAAAGCTTCAAATTCCCCCCCTCCAAAACACACAAACCACATCTGCCAGGAAACCCTGTCCAAGTAAAATTGAACTAAGGATGAAACTTGTCTCTGAGTATGTTTCTTGAGCAGGAGGGAAAGAAAGAGTCCAAGGCAACAGCTGAAAGAAATGGTGAAAAAGAGGAAGGTAATTTCATCACACTCATAATGAACTGGTCCAGAAACCATCAAGGAGAATGTCTGGATCCTTGGGTGCACCTTCCTTCAAAGGGAGAAGATCTAATGGCCAGTTAGGTGGTGCTGCAGGATCTGTCTCACAGTTAAGGTGGTTTGGCACCAAAAGCTTCAAGAACTGCACCATGGCAGATTCTTACCTGGCAAATCTCTCCTTATCATTGGGCATCGGGTCATCGTCACACCTGGAAAGCAGAGAGGAAGGAAGTTCTTAAAGGGGTGACACTTCTTTCCCAAAGGCAGCCAGGACAGGGTTTAATGAGGGGCAAAAAAAGGCAGACCCTGCTGGGTAGAGGCAAACCAGAGCTACACTCCTCATTTAGCCAGATAAAAGACAAAGGGTTAATGATTTTTTATCACCTTGGCCATGTTTTCCACACCACATTCATCCCCAGCACAATCACACACAAAGAAACAGGTTAAACTGCACTTGGAATATCCAGTCAGTCCCAATCAAGACCCTCATCCCCAGGGTCTCTGGAGGGAAATGCCCAGTTTGTTTCCAAGTCATTCCACAGCCTTTAGAAGATGGTGACACACGGACTTCCAGCAGAGCCCAATCCCAAACCACGACTACAAATAAAGGACACAAGATCTTCCAACCCTTCTGTGCTCCATATGGATCACAAGAGGAGGAACTTGCAGCCTGGCCAGCTCCTTGGGAGTGGGGGTGTCTGTAGCTAAACCATCCTCCCAACAGATGAGAGCTGAGCAAGACGTGTCAGAGGCCCTAGGAAAGCTCAGCCTCTCGCTCTTGTGCTGACAAGCTGTTGGCAGGAGGCTCTTCCCTCTGATCAGGAGGGGCTGGGCCAGCAGCCCTGCTCCTGCAGCACCCAGCAGGGTGCTGGAAGTGTCCATGGGATCCAGCTCAGCTTTTGAGATGCTGGGATCAAACCCAGCAGCACAATAGAGCTGCTCAGCCCAGGGCTCGGGGGCCTGGCTCCTGCAGCTGACCTCACCTGGCCAGGGGGCTGGCACAGGAAGACCCCAGATGGAGCCCGTGTCCAGGGGGTGACAGGATCCCCCCCCAGGAACAGCCCCTGCTCTGCAGCCACAGCCCCCACATGCTCAGCAGCTCTGCGTTGGCATCAGCTCCAAAGCTGGAGGAATGCTGCTGACCCAGGGAAGAGCTTCAAGAATTGGAACAACTGCCTCCTTCAGATCACCCTGCTTCCCTCTGTGCTGCTGGAGAGGAAAGGCCACAGGAGCAGCTCTGGGGGAGGCACAGGGACACACCGAGACCCCCCAGCAGGAACCTGAGGGTGCCACCTTCTCCCTCACCTGAGGAATTTACTGTTTCCTTCTCCATCATCATCAAAATCGAGCCTGAAAAACAGAATTGACAAGGTAACGATCAACCAAGAGGTTCCTCCTTCAAAGGCTGCTTTTCCACCTGCCCCTACAGGGATGCAGATGATTCCTGACAGGAAGATTTTAAGTAGCTCCAGGGGATAATGTGAAAGAAGCCACGCAGTTAGAAGGGGGCTTCTGCTCAGGAGACAGGCAGCCCCCGGGGGGCACCCCCTGCAGCACAGCAGTGTCTCCCAGCAGCACCCCAAGCCCTACAGGCTGCCAGGGCTGCTTCTCAGTGCCCTGGGACAGACCCACAGGCTCCAAACTGAGCCCTCCCGACTCCAGAGCTTGAATCAGTCGTTCTTTGAAAGAAGAGAGGAGGGCAAAACACTTCAGGAGTTCAAGTTCAGGGGGGTGACCTGCATGGCTGGGGCCCTCAGCTCCAGAGCAGACAACACTGAGGTGTTTGCTCCAACAGGGTCAAAAAAACATCCCTATGAGTAGCCGGGAGAGGACAGAGGGAAGAGAGGAAAGGCTTTTTTTCTCTCCAGGAGGGAAAGTCGAGGTGGCAGCAGCGCCTGTTTGTAACGGAGTGGGAGGAAGAAGTGGGAGGAGCTGCAGGGGCGGGGGAGCCCCAGCAAATGGAGGCAGGGGAAGAGCCAGGGCCTGGGGGCGGGCAGGAGATGTTAATACGTTCGAAAGTTGAGAGGAAATTTCTTGTGCCAGGAATTGGAAGAGCAGCCACTCATATCCTTTTAATTTGCAAAGGCATTTTTAGCAAACAAAAAAGCCTCCCACAAGCACACTGCGGCTTCCCCCCCACCCTCTCCGGGGAGGGGACAGTCCCAAAGGTCTGGGGAAGGCCCCAACATTCCCACCCTCTGCCTCCCCCCACGGGCTCATCTCGCTGCTCCAGCCACTCCTGTGCCAACCCGTGCTGAGCAAACCTCTTCCTCGAGGTGCAACTCAATTTTTAATCCCCTTTTTATGAGTATGGCTGGCATGAAGCTCAGCACCACAGGGGAAAGGGAGAGGACCAGCACACCTGAGGGACGAGGCCACCTCCGCTCCGCAGAGGACAAGTTCCCTCACCCCAAGGCTGCCTGCTGGTTCAAGAGCACAATGCTTCCTCAAAACCCACACTTCACACACACACACCTCCCCAGAAAAGCACCAAGCCCAGAGCACCCACTCACCCTGGACGTCTCTTGGTGGCTCTTTGAGCGACGGCTCCTCCTGCCGGAGCGCCCGGCCCGGGGTTCCCTGCGCCCAGCGAGGACACCTCCGAGGCCATTTCTGGGGAGGGGGAAACACAAAATGAACCAGCGTTAGGTCAAAGTCCCTGTGGTCGGTCAGAGGTGGGGAGATCTCCACGAACTGCCCCCTTTAGAAGCCACTGCATGTCAGCATCTGCTGGGGGTGGGTTTGGGTCGGAGTCGGCCCCGCGCGCACACCCTGCTCATCTGCTCCAAAGCTGAGATCCCGGAGTGAAAAGCTGTGGAATCCTTTGGAGCCAGAGGAGGAGCCTGGCGGGATGGTGGGTGGGGGCTGGACCCTCCCCATGTGCTGGCTGCAGGAGGGGTGGAGAGCTGTGGCTTTGCCCAAATCCATGGAAGCTGCTTTTGGGAGAGGGTTTGTTTCCCAACCCGAGAGACAAAGAACGGAGCCTTGGAAGGCGCCTGGGAAGCACCACCCAGACCAGCATTCCCGACCTGTGGGCACCACAGCCACCACCAGCAGGCTCTGCCTCTGCTCCTCCACACCCAGAGCAGAACACTGATCCTTCCCCAGCAGGGCCCTGTCTCCATGGAGCACTGGGGCTGCCTTCCCTGGGGCAAAAAAAAAACCCTTCTGTTTTACAGGTAGAAAAAGTGGCAGAAGCAGCAGGAAACCTGATCGGTGCTTCTTAGGGATGAGACAGGCAGGGAATGCTCTCCAGAAGTGTTGGGTTTGTGGAGGTCACACCACCCCGTCAGAGAATCACAGATCGTGGAATGGTTTGGGGTGGAAGGATCTTAAAGATCCTCTAGATCCAACCCCTCCCACCCTCCAGTGGGTTTATTATTTGGACACAAGAGGCAATTTTTTCCCCACGAGGACAATAAAACATTGGAATAGTCTCCCAAGGGAAGTGGTGGATCTTCCCACATTGGACAGTTTGAAGTCTCAGCTGGACAGGATGCTGGATAGGTTGGACCAGATGATCCTGGAGGTCCCTTCCAGCCTTCCATGACTCTAGGATTCCCTAATCCCAGTGCTCTGGGAGCAGCTGTACCAGGCTCTGGAGATGCTCAGAGCCTGGTCAGCACAGCTGGGGTTGAACCCACCTCACCAGAGCTGCCCTCAGCCTCCTCCGACACCAACAGCCCAACCTGCACCAGCACCAGAGCTTTTACACAAGTTTTGAGGAGGTTTTGGCAGTTTCTGCAACAAAACCAGCTCTGTCCTCGTTTGAGCAGCTGTGGTTTGTGAAGTTTGCTGCTCAGCAGCTGCCAGGCTGCCCCCAAGTCCTGGCTGCAGCCAGAGAATCTGTTCCACCACCTGCAAACCCAGCTGTGCCTTGAAGGTAGAAAACCCACTTCTGCTTTGTCAAAGTGGAGAAGACCCCAAAAAAACCAAACCCCAAAGGACCCCCCCCAAAAAAAAAACCCTTGCTGGGGCTCCCAAACACCCAGAGCTGCTCACACATGAAATGCTGCCAAACTAGGGAGACAAAGATCCAAGTTAGGCTCAAGAAACATGGCAACAAACTGAGGCTGAAGCTGTGAGGCCACCTGAGATCAGCTCAGCTGGACACAGCAGCTCCAGCCCCCTGGAAACAAACTTTGGGAATTTCTGCCAGGAAAACGTTCATCCTTTCCCACAGTAACACTGTTGGCCCCTGTCACTGCCTGGTTTTTTCTCTGCCAAGCAGCTGGCACTGCTGAAGGAGTTTCTGCCTTCCCAGTCCATAGTATTTCCCAGAGGTAAGAGCTGGGATAAGCATCCAGCTGGAAGCTTGGCCATCCAAGGGGCCAACAGCACCAGCCCCAAAGAGCAGCAGGAGGAGCAGAGCAGCTGCAGCCCTGACTGCAGCAGCACAGCCCAGGGCTGCTCTCCAGCTCCCCAAATTGAGACCAATCAGGGACGGAGACTGGGATTTTTAAAAGATTAATTGGAAGTTGGTGGTTTCCAACACCTGAACATGTTACAGTCTCAGCTGGGAAATCTGTCCTGAGGTGACTGGGTCAGGTCAGCTGGTGTGATCCATCTGAAATCTCTCCATCCACCACAGACCTTCCTCACCTCCTCTCCCCTTGTCTCCAAGATCACTAAGACACCCTGTGCCCCTTCCCTCATTTCCAAGCAAACTCCCAAGTGCAGGAAGGCCTGATATCAAAGGTCCTTGCTGAGCAGAACGTGGCCCTGGGTGCAAGCAATCAGGTGAGAAGGTTTATTCCTCCTCCCCAGAAGCCTGTAGCTTTCCAACAGCTCCCAACTGAAAGTTTCTGGAGCAAGGCAGAGAACCATTTCATCAAGGAGGGAGGAATTTCCTCTGAGGGGCAGGGGAAGGAAGTGACACTGAGCTTTTCCTCTGCAAATCAGCTTTTAAATCAGGCCAGGGAGGGGTCTCTGTTTGTTTTCACAGGCCTCATCTGAGCCTGTGCTGCTCCTGAGGAGCCTCCTGCCCAGAGGAGCATCTCACACGGTGGGAACATTTCCCTCCCACAGCTCAATGTGGCCCCTCACACGTGGGAGAACAGAAAATACCTTGAGATCTTCCAACAGAAGTTGGTCACAGTTTGTTCTGCACACTGAGGGAGAGCATCCAAACGGGTGTGTACCCCAAAAACAGGGCAGGGGGTAGGAAGAGGCTTGTTCACCCTTCAGAATTTCTGGAATACTCACACAACAGCAAAGCTTCCCAAAACCCTCATTTCCCCTAGTCCCAGCCTCTCTTCAAAGCCCAGATGTCACCAAAAGCCCCCCTTGATCTTGCTCAGAAGGCAGAGTGGGCTTCAGGGGTCACTGCTGCAATGAGCACTGTCCTTGTTGGGTCTCTGCTCCCAGCCCCTTCCAGAACCAATCCCTGCTTCCCTTTCCCATGTGCTCCATCCAATTAAGGCCAGCAGAGATGGGAGCAGCACAGAGAAACCACCTTGTTTGTAACTGAATATCAGCCTGGAAGCACAAACCCTCCTGCAGCCAAGCCACCCAGAATAGCACAGGCTGGAGGGTCGCTCTGGGAATGGCATCTCCAGAGCCCCAGCTCCCAGTCCAGCTCTCCTGGGAAAGGCTCTGTTGCAACTCCTGGCATCTCCACAGTGAAAAAATAAAAGCTTCAGAAATACAGTCTCAGAAAAAAAATATTTCAGAGTTGTGATTTACGAGGCAGGGCTGCCAAGAGCTCTGAAATGCACTTTTATTGTCCCGCTCGCTCTGCTCCGGGCGGGCACTGCACAGGGCAGGCCTGGAGGTTCCTGCTGCAGTTGGAGCTGAGGGTTGTTCCCCCACTTCAGCCCAAAGAGGAGTTTAAATTTAACCATCAAGGAGCCCCCCAAAAAGCCAAGGAAGTTCCCAGGAGGTCTGGAGCAGATCAAAGCTGCCAAGAGAAACCAGAGCTCTGCTGCGGAGGCACTTGGAGAGATTTGAGCTTCAGGGAAATGGGGATTTTTAGGTGGTTTGGATTTCCCAGCTCATCCCCAGGGGAACCTGCTCCAGCTCCTCATCCCCAGGGGAACCTGCTCCAAGAAGCATCACAGAAGATAACTAAAGAAGCCCTGAGTGTACCTCCCTTGCCAAGTACCTGACATCACCCAAGGAATGCTGCAGGTGAGCCTCATCACATCCTCACCCCATCAGCACCAGAACTGCCCTCAGCACCCAACTTCAACTCAAACCTGTACATTAATGCTATTAAAACGAGCAAACTACTGCAAGCAAGGCCAGCCACTCTCCTTTTTCAGCCTCTCCCCACATTTCCAGCCCATCAGGGGCTTCTATCCACTCTTCACTCCCACCCAGGCAACTTCACCAACATGATACCAGCTTCAATTGGCACATGGGGAGACTTTCACCCCAGTGCTCCCCACAGCTGGAGTCTCTCCCAGTTAAAACAAGACCAGGGAGCTGGGATGGGAGGGCTCAGGCTCACCTCACCCTCAGGAAGCTGAGGGTGCTGGAAGGGTTTGCACCTTTTCCCAAGGGATTTATTTTGCTGATCATCTCTCTGCATTTCCCCCTCAGCTTCAAAGGGCCCAGATAATTTTGGTCCCTCCATCCACCCACAGTGAGAAACATTAAGCACAGATTTTCTGAGCTCTTTCCCCCTCTCTCTCTCTCTTTCCTCCTTGGGAATTAATTTAAAGCTCTCCCATTATGCAAAACATGGGGTGACTCCCAGGACTCCACTGTCACACTCAGTTTAAAACCAGACGGATCCTCCTCCCCTCACCTACTGGATCCCCTGGCTCCTCTTTTTCTCAATATTTAAAGATACAAGAGGTTCCTGTATCATCAGAATGAACACTACTGCTAATAAATAATAAATCTTCCTTTAGCAGTTCCACTGAACAGTCCTCAATAGACCTGGACATGTCACACAGCCCAAGATCTCACCAGCCTCAAACCACAAGCAAGAACAGGCAGAAACCACAAGCCAAAATAAAAAAATAATTTAAAAAACCCACAGAAGCTCAAATTCTGATGCCAGTCACCACGTTATAAACCCATTACAGCTTCACAGGCACCAGGTTGTCCCAGAGACACGCTAATTTCAGAGCAATTCACTCAGAAATCTGCCAAAGCCTGAAAGATCCCATTTTATTTGGCAAGCACCAGATCCCACCAACTTCCAGCTGCCTCCACGCAGGGACTCAGCCCTTGCTCAGCAACCTGAGAGAGGAAAAGTTGGAATATCATCTTGCTTTCTGCAGGCAGGCACTCACAACCCTGGTGACACACCAGCTTATCCCACCCAGCAGCTCAGAGAGAACTGGGGATTCCTAAGAGTCCCTTTGGAAGCAGCACATCAGGGTTGGACTGGTGCTAATTCAGAAAGACACAGGGTCCCAAAGCAGCACAAAGTGACTCATTAAGGGCAATAACCAGCAGCCTCCCTGGAGGATGGGAAGCAGACCCCAGGTGCATGTCAAACCCCAAGTGCTGAAGCTCAGGGAGCTGACAGGAGCACCAGCACCTCCCTCCCCAGCACAAGGAGCTCACACACCGTTTCCTTCCCCCACCTCCCTTCCCAACCAGCCTGCTGCTCAACAAAGTGCCTCCTGTAAAACTCTCTGCCATCTGACAGCCACACGAGCTCCCCAAACCCCCTCGGGGCACCCCAAGCTGGGTCCCTCACCACCCTTTCCCCCCACTGACTCCTTCCTTTCTCTGCTGGGGTGTCCCCACCCCTTCCCACCCTCCGGCCC